>NC_080694.1:32532905-32732584 GCF_030445035.2 Dasypus novemcinctus | reverse complement strand
TAGGTGTGCCTTTAGTAAGTAGGACCTTTTGATGAGGTTACTTCAGTTAAAGCATGGACAAGCATAGGACTTAATCCTCTCACTGGAAGCTTTTATGAAAGAATATAATTCAGACAGATGTAGAGAGAAAGCCACAGAAGCAAGAGGCTGAAAGCCACGAAGCCCAGAAAAGAAGGGAGAGGCCAGCAGATGCCGCCATGTGCCTTGCCATGTGACAGAGTCCAGGATGGCCGGCAGCCGGTCTTCAGGCAGAAAACCTTGCCTTGATGATGCCTTGATTTGGAATTTTCTCAGCCTCAAAATTTAAGCTTATAAGCAAATAAATTCTCATTGTTAATACCAATGCATTTCATGGTAACTCCTGTGTTCCAATGGCCTTCAGCTTCTTGCTTCCCAAAGCTTTCCTTCGCTCTTTGTTTGAATTTCATTCTCCTTATAAAGGATGCCAGTTATAGGCTGAAGACTCATATTGAATGAGGTAGGTCACGCCCCAGTTGAAGTAGTCTAATCAAAAGGTCCTCGTTAGAATGGGTTCATACCCACAGGAATGGATTAAGTTTATGTTTTTCTGGAGTATATAAGCTCTTTGTATGTAGTGCCATCTGCTGGCCTGTCTGGAAACTGCATGGACAATAACTATTCTCAGTTTTCTCTGTATCATTACCCTGGGAGAAAATCTGTGCCTCACTAGTGAGCCCCTGGCCAGATTTTGATAACAAGCCAGGCAATTTTAAAGACTTAGAATAAGTTTAGTCAAATGTCAAAGAAGAGCTGTGGGGAAAAAAATAGGCAAGAGAGAGAAATTGGTCCTCAGAGTAAATTCACCAATTTACATGCTTAGACATAAAAAACAAAACAAAACAAAACAAGCCATTCTAGGAAACAGGAAGAGATGGCCCAGCCAAAGGAATAAACCAAATATCCTGAAGAGATACAGGATTTAAGACAATTATCAGTGATAATCACACAACTCTCCTAAATCACTTCAAAGAATTTAAAGAAAATTTGACTAAAGAAATAAAGGGAAAAAAAAGAAAAGAAATAAAGGATAGTAAGAAGACACTGGGTGAACATAAAGAAAAATTTGAAAGGCTGAAAAGAAAAGTAACAGATTTTATAGGAATGAAAGACAGAATGGATGAGATTAAAAATACATTAGAAGGGAAGTGGCTGTGGCTCAATCAGCTGGGCTCCCATCTACCATATGGGAGGTCCTGGGTTCACGTCCCAGGGCCTCCTTGTGAAGGTGGGCTGGCCTTCGTGCTGCGGAGACTGATGGCCCATGCGCTGTGGAGAGCTGATGACCCATGCGCCATGGAGAGCTGTTGCAGCAAGATGATGCAACAAAGGGAGACAAGCAGGAAAAAAAAAAAGCACAGCGAATGGACACAGAGAATAGACAGCAAGAAATAAGTCACAAGGGGCTGGAAATACATAAATAAATATCATTAAAAAATACGCGAGAAGACACATAAGAGAAGATTTGAATTGCATAAGAAAAGACAGAACTGGTGATTTTGAAGACAGAACATCTGAATTAGAAAAGACAGGAGAATAGAAAGAGAAGAGAATGGAAAAAATGGAACAGAGTCTCAGGGAATTGTATGACTATGCGAAATGTACATTCACATTATTGGTGTCCCAGAAAGAGAAGAGAATGGAAAAGGGGCAGAAAGAATATTTGAAGAAATAATGTCTGAAAACTTTTCAACCCTTATGAAAGACATAAATATCAATATCCAAGAAGGACAATGCACCCCAAACAGAACAAAAAGCAAGCAAACAAACAAACAAACAAAAAGCAATAAGAAGAATCAGGAAAACCAAAAGTTGTTTCTTCGAGAAGATCAACAAGATCGACAAACCCTTAGCTCTACTGACAAAGAAAAAAAGAAAGAAGACACAAATAAATAAAATCATAAACGAGAGGGGAGACATTACCAGTGACCCCACAGAAATAAGAAAGATCATAAACAACAACTAGAACAACAAGAAATAAGTGGGATCATACATGAACAACTTTATGTCAAAAAACTAGACAATGTAGAGGAGATGGGACAAATTCCTAGAAACACATAAACCACCTACACTCACCCTAGAAAAAATAGAAGACCTCAACAAACCAATCACAAGTGAAGAGATTGAAACAGTCATCAAAACCCCCCAAAGATGAAAACCCTGGCATCACAGGTGAATTTTACCGATCATTCAAAGCTAATTTAATACCAGACTTGCTCAAGCTCTTCCACAAAATCGAACAGGAAGGAATGGTACCAAACTCATTCTATGAAGCCAGCATCTCCCAAATACCCAAACCAGATAAAGATACTACTAAAAAAGAAAATTACAGCCCAATATCTCTAATGAATATAGATGCAAAATTCAACAAGGTACTTGCAAAGAGAATCCAAAAGCACATTAAAATAATTATACCCCACAATTATCAGGATTTATTTCAGTTATTTAAGGTTGGTTCAACACAAGAAAATCAATTAGTTTAATAAACCACCACATTGATAGACTGAAGAAGAAAAATCACATGATCCTCTCTACTGATGTAGAAAAGACATTCGACAAAATCAAGAAAGTGCCCTTTCTTGATAAAACACTGCAAGAGAGGAATAAAAGGAAGTTTTCTCAATATAGTAAAGTGCATATATGAAAAATCTACAGCTAGCATTGTACTCAATGGTGAAAGACTGAAAGCTTTCCTGCTGAGATCAGGAACAAGACAAGGATGCCCATTTTCACCATTGTTATTCAATATTGTGCTGGAGGTTCTAGCTAGAGCAATTAGGCTAGATAAAGAAATAAAAGGAACCAAGTAGGAAAGGAATAAGTAAAACTTTCAATATTTGCTGATGATATGATCCTATATCTAGCTTCTCCTGAAAAATCCACACCAAAACTACTAGAACTAATAGACAAGTTCAGGAAAGTGGCAGGTATAAGATTAATACACAGAAAGCAATAGCATTTCTGTACACTGCTGATGTGCAATCTGAGGAGGGAATCAGAAAAAAATTCCATTTATAATAACAACTAAAACAATGAAATATTTAAGAATAAACTTAATGAAGGACATAAAAGACCTGTATTCAGAAAACTGCAAAACACTGCTAAATGGAACTAAAGAAGATGTACATAAATGGAAGGACATTCTGTGTTCATGGATTGGAAGACTAAATATCATTAAGAAGTCAGTTCTACCCAAACTGGCTTACAGATTCAAAAGAATCCCAATAAAAATCCCAATGGCCTTTTTTGCAGAAGTGGAAAAACCTATTATCAAATTTATTTGGAAGGGTAAGGAACCCCAAATCATCAAAAAGATCTTTAAAAGGAAGAACCACTTAGCTACAGTGGTAAAAACAATATGGTACTGGCATAAAGACAGACCCATTGGCCATTGAAACCAAATTGAGAACTCAGAAATAGACCCTCCCATCTACAGTGAGGAGATTGTAGGTGGTCAGGCTCATCCAGAATAGTCTATTCAGCTCGTCCAGAATAGTCTATTCAGCAAATGGTTCTGGGAGAACTGGATATCCATATCCAGAAGAAAGAAAGAAGACCTCTATCTCACACCATATTAAAAAACTGAAATGGATCAAGGACCTAAATATAAAAGTGACAACCATAAAATTCCTAGATGAAAATGAAGGAAGCATCATCAAGATCTTGTGGTAGACAATAGTTTCTTAAACCTGACACTCAAAGCCTGAGCAACAAAAGAAAAAATAGATAAATAGGACCCCCTCAAAATTAAACTTTTGAACCTCAAAGGACTTTGGGCGAAAAGTCAGCTGATTCAATGGGAGAAAATATTTGGAAATCACATACCTGATAAAGGTTAATATCCACGATATACAAAAACACCATAAAACTCAGCCATAAAAAGAAAAACAACCCAATTAAAAAATGGTCAAAAGACTTGAAAAGACAATTGTCCAAAGAAGAAATACAAATGGTGCAGAAACACATGAAAAAATGTTCATGGTATATACACACAATGGGATATTATGCAGCGGTAAGAAGAAATGAAGTCGTGAAGGATATGACAACATGAATGTACTTGGAGGACATTATGTTGAGTAAAGCAAGCCAGACACAAAAGGACAAATACTATATGATTGTGCTATTTTTTTTTTTTTGTTTTTCTTTTTGCATCTGACCCTGCAATATCATTTAGGGCAACTCCAAGTCCCAAAAATGTTCCTACATCACATCTCTTCTTCCCTCTCCCTGCCCTCAGCAACTACTGTGGCCACTTTCTTGACATTAATGCTACAATTTCTTCTATTACTAGTCACAATAGTTTTATAGTAGAATATCAGTAAGTCCACTCTAATCCATATTTTATTCCTCCATTCTGTGGACCCTGAGATGGTGATGTCCACTCCATCTCTATATCAAGAGGGGACTTAGATTGGATGATGGCTGCAATTCTGCTTGCAGTTGTAGGCACTCTTGATTACCTGGTGTGGTGGTTGACCATCTTCATCTCCCTGTAAGCTGACCTGGGTAAGTCCAACGAACCAGTGAGCAGGAGTTGCAACTCTGCTAAGGCTCAGAGCCCAGTGAGCACATGGGCAGTCCAGAGATTCAAGTCCCCTGAGTATACACCATCCCTAGCTCTAACCACAGGTTCAGTAAAAGTGACAGAAGAGACGTGTGTAGAAAGGCCACATCTGAGACCAGCTCCATCACACTCAGGAGCACAAATTCCAAAGTAGGGGCCCACTGACATGGCATAGAACTCCAAATCCATCTGCCATGATCATATACCCTGTGGGTCTCCATAGACTTCAGGAGAACAAGTACCTATGGTTGTATCTACTTTGACAGTTTCTGGGGTCCTGCTGAGGTGTGTGTAATTGTGACCCCTCTGATGACCTCCTGACTCTTTTTTGAAGAATTCTAGCCATATAAACTCATTTGTCTTTGCCATTTCCCCCTTTTATTCAAGGTCATAAAGCAGTTTTTAACACATGATCCTACATGTAGGTTGAGATATTCTGCTAGTCTGAGTTGATCCTTTTATTCAAGGTCTCTTTCTAGTTGCATCACCAGTGATTGGTAGTAATCCCTTGGTGCCAGGGAGGCTCATCCCTGGGAGTCATGTCTCATGCTGGGGGGAAGGTAATGCATTTACATGCTGAGTTTTGTTTAGAGAGTGGCCACATTTGAGCAACATAGAGGCTCTCAGGAGATAACTCTTAGGCACCTTGCAGCTCTAGACCTCATTCATATTTCAGGCACATAGACTCATAAGAATAGTCATCAGTATCAAGGGCTCATTATTGGACCATCCTTCCTTATTGGTCTTTGTCGTTGCACTCAGGGGATTATTGCTGTTCCATTGGGGAATGTGATAGAGCTCCCCTGGGTAGGAACTCAACTCTCCCTCAGTTATCATTTGTAATTGTAACTACTATGAAAATACCCAACATATATCAGAACATTTTTATGTCCTCTATATTGATTGTGCTATTTTGAACTAAATATATTGTGTAAATTCATGGAGTTAATAATTAGAATATAGGTTACCAGAAAATTGAAGGAGGGTAGAGAATGGAAAGCTGATGGTTAATCTGTGCAGAATTGGTAAAAAGGTTGCTTATAAATCTTTGGAAATGGATAGAAATGGTTAAAGAATACCATGGTTTGTAACTAGCTGTGCTATTGTATGGGTATGACAGTGGTTGAAACGGAAAGTCTAAGATCATGTATATAACTAGAAGGAAAGTTAAAAACTGTAACATAGGACTGGATAAGATAGTAAAACCTTATGTAAAGCATGAATATGAGTGATATTGCATATATGACTTCTAAAAATATATAAATACAAATATACAAAATATAAAATACAAATAAACAGAATAGCAGCTATGTATGGCAGGGAAAGCATAGAGAGATTGAGAGGTGATGAGTTTTGTTTATTATTATTATTGGAATAATGAAAGTGCTCTAAGAATGACTGAAGAGATGTATGCACAAATATGAGATTACACTGAATACCATTGATTGTACACTTTGGATGGATTTATGCTTTATTAATATGTATCAATAAAATTGATTTGTCAAAAAAACCAAAACAAGACAGTTCTGTATATACTGTTACAGAATGAACTCCAAGGTATAATGGTAAGTGAAAAGAGTAAGTGATGTGCTACTGTATGTGGAAAATAAAAGCTATACACGTGTGTGTGGTATATATCCATCAATATCTTCCAAAAACTAACCATAGTTTTGGGGAACACATAACCATCTCTAACACAAATTGGGTAAAACTGAAGGAAAGCATGAGGTTCAGATTATGACCTGGATATTTCAACAGGGAGTAATAAGAGACCAAAACCAAATGAAAATGAATGTCCCCCACAATGCCCAGGTTGAAGGACTGGGCACATCCTCAGGGAAGCTCGTTTCAACCAGGATGCAGTAGTGTTAGCAATCAGGTTGTCACTGTTGGACCCAGAAGCCCCACCTGGGAGAGATGAGATTATCCTGCTGTGGCTGACGACGCCTCACTTTTAGCAGGACTGGTGCTGAAGATCCCTCTGCAGGGCGAGGCTGCTTCCCAAGACTAGGATGTCCATGGTTATCTCCTTGTTGGCTCTATTTGGGATTGTGTGGCCATCTGCCATGTGGGATGCAGGGAAAGGGGCAGTTTGGGGTCAATAGTTGGAAAGAGTCTTGGTGTGGTTACCTTCTCTGAGCCAAGCCTGCTCTCCCAGCTCTGAAGTTACCTGCTTACTCAGGAATGGCCAGGATTAGGTTTTGTGGAAAAGTCTGAACATACTACCCAAATTCATTCAACCCTCCTACATGGGCCGTGAGCTGGGAATAGGATAGATGAGATATGCGCTAATTTTCAGGATGTGGCAGTCTAGTGGGAGGTGCAGGTATGCAGGTATGTGAGCAGGGTAGAGGGGGAAAACTGGCACAAATATTAGAGTGTCAAGTAGTTTAAGAACCAGATTGTCCCAGAACCACATTTAATAGTTTACTGCGAGAAATACCTTTCTAGAACAGTGGGAAACTTTCTTTGGAGAACCATTTAATATCAGAATAAAGAGGACTGAATGTCTGAATCAAGGTAAGGCCCAGGTCCTCACAAGCAGAAATCTCCCTGGACACCCAAGACAGGAAGCATGGCAGATACCCTGTCCCCAATGTCTTGCCAAGGTTCTCTTTTGTATCACCCCAAACTGTCCCTTGACTCCTTCAAAAGACAACGGCAGGTCACTGTTGGCCTCAGGAGGAGCCTAGCATGCAGAGGTCACTGCTGGCTTAGGAAGGAGCTGTGGGCTCTAAATCTGAGCCAGCAGATGCTTCAGGAGCTAGACAACTGCTGATGCAGAATGCACAACTCCCTGAGGCTAGAGCCCGGGTTTCCATCACTTCTTCATGCCTTCTGAGTCCACAAAGCAGTGCTCTTTGTGTTCATTCGGTTCAGCACCCGGCAGCTCGCCCTCTGCCAGGAGGTTCTCGCACTCCTAAGGATGGAAGGCTTTGCAGAGCTGTCTGCACTAGAGGTAAACTGGAGTGTATGCGTTGGTAGCATTGTCCTTGAATATAAAACAACTTTACAGAGTGGGCTTAAGTTTGGGGGGCATATCCCTGGAAAGATGAGTAAGCCAGTAGGATGGTGGGAGCCCCACAGGAGAAACCAGCCCCAGGGAGAGAGCAGGGGTCAGCACAGAAAACCCATGAGCACATGGAAAAGGAAGGGAAAAATGCTCACAACCATCGCCCACCCTGGAAATTATTTCTCTGTGCCCGCCTGTCCCCAGCGCAAACTTCCATTCTTTCATGGTTAGGAGATCTAGGTGTGTATTTTGTGCCACAAAGCCAATTTACAGGTTACCCTGATCATCTGAGTCCCTTTAACCCTGGGGTTCTCCTGTGTCCTTTGCTTTGAAGCTGGAGTCTAGAGCAGGGATGATGAAGGTGTCGCGTAGGCTATTTTAAAAATGCTTGGTGGCCAGACAAAAGAACACCTTCACTAATCATCAAAGAAATGCAAATTAAAATAACCTTTTGAGGTTATTAATTTTTAGCTACCAAGTCAGCAGACGTTCATTTAAATCGCGGCAAGGCTGCTGTCGTAAAAAATTTGTTCACTCTTGGAGGCACTGCAAATTATTAAAGGCTTTTCCAAAAGCAAGTTGGAATACATCCATTCCTGAAAATGATTCTACCAGTCAATGCTGTTATCTCACTCATGGGAATTGATCTTGAGGAAATAATTCAACGGAATTAACAACCTGTCTATACCATGCTGCATCTAAATGTCCAACAATAGGGGAATGGCAAAATAAACCCCCGTGTGTTATCTGGATGACATCACATGTGAGCATTAGAAATGATAGCTGTGCAGACTGTATCAAAAGAGGAAGTAGTTTAAAATAATATGCCAAGTGGAAATATTGACATCTGTTGACACTTGGTAAAATAGGCATTCAAATGTTACCAAAGTGGAATTACAGGGTGGATCTTTTCTAGTTTTGAACATTTCTTTAACGATGTGAAATGGTTTTACAATAAAAGTAGAAGATTGGAAGATACATTTTAGGGAATGTGGGTTCTCTGGTGGAGAAGTAGAGGGAGGGATTGATCCATCAACAAAGGGGGGGGGGGTTCAGTTTATGACCCCTTGAAAATGACTCCACTGACTTCCAGGCTCGCTCTGTGAGGGGATGCCTTCTCAAGCAGAGAGAACATTCTCTACGGTTCTTGTATTAGTCAGCCAAAGGGGTGCAGATGCAAAATACCAGAAATTGGTTGGTTTTTACAAAGGGTATTTATTTGGGTAGGAGCTTACAGATACCAGGCCATAAAGCATAAGTTACTTCCCTCAACAAAGTCTATTTCCACGTATTGGAGCAAGATGACTGCTGACAGCTGTGAGGGTTCCGGCTTCCTGGGTTCCTCCCTTCCAGGGTCTTGCTTCTGTCTGGGTTCAAGGTTCCTTTCTTTCTGAGGCTTGCTTCTCTTTCTTCTGCATGCTGACTTCCTGGGGCTCCAGCTTAAATCTTCAGCATCAAACTCCAACATCAGAAACCTGCAACTCTGTCCTTTGTCATGTCTTTTATCTGTGAGTCCCCACCCACCAATGGGCACAAACTCAACATCCCAATGTCGTGGTCCAATTAAAGCCCTCATCATCGCTCAATCAGGCCCAGGTGCAGATTAGAATACCAACATAATCCAATATCTATTTTTGGAATTTATAACCATATAAAACTGCTACAGTACAGTCCTCATCCTCCTTGAATCCCCAAATCAGAATCAGAATCGGACAAAAGACACTCGGGGAGGAAACCCAAAGAGAGCGGAAGCTCCTTTACGGGAGTAGGACCTTCAACAGTGACTCTGCACTGCGAGGCCAGCCAGCCTGGTGGTCGTAAATACTGAGACTGTTGACACACGGTTTCCCACCTTGGGACGTGGGGAGGCAGCTCCAGAGTCACGTGGGCCTGCGCGCTTGGCGCCCGGAGCACAGGCTTCTAGAAGCTGGCCTGGCCGGGCCTTACGGGAAAGGAAACGCTCGGGTTTCACTGGAAGGCGGCTGTGTGGGGAGGCGGGGGCGGAGGGCTGGGAGTGGGACAGAAAGAATGGTCCCTTTCAACACAGACAGATGTAGGCTGGCTTGAAGTCAGACCGGGTTAAAAAAAAAACACAGAAAACACAACAAAACCCCAAGTGGTCCAATAACATTTAAAAATCTGCACATATTCAAAGTTGTGTTTTAAATACCGCACAAGGGCAGACAATAAATGTGATGGTTTTTCCACCCTTTGAATCAGGAGAAACTGTCGCCCCCCCGCCCAGCCTTACACGTATGGCCAGATATATGCATGTGCTTGCCTGCTTGTGTGTGGTGTGTATACAAATAGCTTCATAGCACATTTATTTCCATTTTCTCCTGAGAAAGCTACGCGCCTGCAGCTGAGCTAAGTTTGGCATGGGCTAAAGGCTGTGTTTGTGACGGCTGCTTGGATTGGCTCTGAGCTGGGTGACAGGCTTGCAGCTTCTAAGAAAACGAATTACCTTTTTTTTTTTTTAACCCCGTTAGCAAATGAAGACCGCCATTGTTCGTTTAGAAACCCTGCTAAGCTTGGGACCCAGCAGTGACACGGTCCTTCAGGCTTTACAACAGAATTATTCTGCTCACCAGCTTCCAATTTATAAGTGTTCATTTCATGATGAATACAATGACATGAAAAATTAGAGTCGTGGGATTTCGAAAGTCTGGTAATGAGCTTAGCGCCGGCCTTCTCCCGGGTGCCCCCCTTTTTTTACTGGCTCCCTCCTCCGTCCTGGGCGTTGTCACACCTGTCTCAGCCCGCAGAGAGAGTGCGGAGGCCAGGCGAGCCCTGGGGTGTCTGTCTCTGGGGCTGGGGGGCTCCCCCTTGGAGGGCAGCTGGACCTGGGGTCACAGGGAAGGCCCCATAAATCTGGCGGTCTCACAGCAGCCGAGGACTCCCACCCACCTCATAAACCTGCTACCTAATTAAATACGGTGCAGCCCCCCAGCAGGCGCAGCTCCGCGGGGGCCCCAGGAAGAGAGGCTCAGAGCCTGGCGGCTGGCCCCGGGGGCCAGGCCAGCAGGTGGGCAGAGGGTGTGGGTCATTGGAGTTGGCAATGGAGGGCCAGCCCGTGTCCAGAGGGCCTGCTCCCTCATCTAGCTGGCCAGTCAGGAAAGGAGAAGAGAGGGCGCTGGGGGGCAGGTGACCTCAGAAGGGGTGAAGGCAGGGCCAGTGTGGTCCAGCCACCTCCCGGCTTTGGTCGGCTGCAGAGGGAGCAGATCAGAGTCCAAGGGGGCAGGGCTGGCTCCCTCACTCCCTAAATATTGCCCCCAGGTGAGGTGTACCCTACCCGAGCACCCTATCTCCTTCCCACACTTCTGGAGGTCATGGCCGGTGGCCTGCAGGCCGGCGCTATTCTGAGAAGTGTGCCCTGGGCTGGCCTCCTTTGCCCTGCTCCCATCGCCTCTCTGCTTCGGTTCCACGTGCTGGCCATTTCTCAGGAAGGTCGTTTCTCCAAAGAACTCCTGCAGATCATCTCCTCCAGTCCTGTCCTCGCATTTGCCAACGAGGAAACTGAGGCTCAGAGAGGCTGAGGGACTGCCCTAAGGTGACACAGTGACCGGAGAGCACGGCCAGGGAGCCAGGTGTCCCCTCGCTGTCCAATGTCCTCTGTAGCCACCGTGCTGTCCCAAGGATCTCTGCCAGACGCTTCCGTGTTAAATAACAGGTGCTCTCAACTAGGGTGCGTTCAGGCAGGATTACAAGCTGGAGGCAACACGGCAGTGCGCCCTTGGGGAGAAGGGACATGCCAGTACCCCTTGTCCTTGTCCCCCCGTGCTCGGCTTCTTGCGTGACTTTCCCACGATGGCAGCCCGGGTGGCCGGAGCAAGCTGCCCAAGCCAGAGACTGACCAGAAGCAGAGCGAGCCAGCGCCAGAGGCCAGTGTTGGGAAGTCATTCCTCCCTGGGCGTTGCCAAAGCGTTTCTCTGAAATGAGGGCGAAGTGGAAGCGAGGCCCCGGGGTGTTTCCCACAGCGTTTGGGAGGCGCTGCGCGCGCCGAGCCCGTCGCCAGGACGCTGCTCCCCGCCCGCGCCCTCTAGCGGCGCCAACGTCACGGCTCGTGGCCGCGGGTAACGTTGCTGTTTCCTGCGCTGGGCCCCCTGCCTTCCCTCGGCGTTTGGGTTGCTAAGAAGCAGATCCCTTGGCAGTTAAAATTTAAAAAAAAATTTTTTTTTTTTTTTACTATATTCACACAGGAAGGAGTCCTTGGACTCTGAGAGAGGGAAAGTAGAGGTTAGGGGATGGTCATGTTCTCTTGTAAGATTTATAACGACTGTGGGTGTGGTTTCTCGTGAGGTAAAGTGAAGTCCCTCGGAGAAAATCGTTTTCTCTGGTGGACTTAATGCCAGGCCTTTATAACGTTTGTGTCTGCTGGGTGTTTCCGAGTCCCCTAAGGATTACTGTGTCAATAGCCAAGCCCAGCACAATGCCAGAGTGGCGTCTCCCGTGGGAGCCTGTGTGTGTAGGTGGATGCCTTCTGGAACCTTCTGTTTGAGCCAGCAGGCTTGGCCACCAGGAAGATGCCTTTTTTCTTTTTCACAGGAGGCATTCCTGGAGGTTCCCAGAAATAACCGTGTGAAACTTTGGCAGCGAAACGGACCTGGCGTGGGGGGGGAAGAGGGTGGATTAGCAGTTCTAAATTAGCAGCAAGTAGGGTCAAAAGCCAGAGCAATTGGACTACCTGGAAGGTTTCCCCATCTGTGCTCCCAGCCAGCGAGGCCTGGGGATGCAGTCCTGTGTGAGAAGGACATGGAAAAGTGGGAGTTTATAATCTTGGGAAGAGCCCATTTGATGGATAAAATTCCCCACCCGCGGAATGGACAACAGAGTGGGCTAACTCTCTTAACTCCATGCTGGGGACTGAGCTTTTTCTGAGAGGAGCGTGATGGTGGAGCTTGGCAAAGAGATGCTGGAGGGGACGTTGGAGACCCAAGGGCCTGTGAGGGAGGGTCCATGTCCCTGGGCGGCTGCTCTGTTGGTTGGGACCTGGAGGTAGGGGACAGTGGTGCTGTTCAACCTTGAGGGGCCCGAACGTACGGAACGGCGTTTTGCAGCTCTTGGCTCAGGTTCTGAAGTCACGGCGGGCAGGAAGGACAGACGTCCTGGCTGGCCGGGCCCTGCTCCATCGGGGAACCGTCAGCCTGGTGCGGGGCAGGTGGAGAATTCCGCCAGGTGAACCTGCCCCTGCTGCACCTGAGCCTTTGCAGTCTCTTCTCCTTTCAGGACAAACTCTAGTCCCAGGAGGAGAGGCTGACACTCAGGGCGAGTTAGCAGTGTAAGATGATGCCCAAGACGCCCCAGGCGAGCTGTTGGACCTTCAGGGCTTCCATGAATGGAGAATGCAGCACAGGCTAGGGGGCAGCCCCCTGGTCCAGGTGAGCGTCCTGGGGGGAGGGGGCAGGGACTTGAGCTGGAATGGAGAGGGTTAGAAGAGGTGGATTGGTGGGGGGGGTGGGGGGGTGGGAGGGAGCTCTGTGCAGTGGGCACAGCGTGGGCAAACAGCTGGGGTAAGCCGCCAGCTGCCCCCTCAGGCAGTGTGTGCTAATTTCTCAGACCTGCTGCCATCTCACTGATCAGCTTTACTGTTGCCTGGAACAGCAGAAAGGGGAATTGGGCTCCTGTGTCAGGAAAGGTCTGCTGTGACCCTGCGAGGATCTAGATTTCAGCCCCAGTTCTATGTGATGATGTGTAGTGCTGGGCATGCATCTCCATAACTCGAGACAGGTTTTCTCATCCCTGAAGTGGCCTGCTTTGCAGATTTTTGAGGGTAGTCACATATTTGACGTGCCCTAGCATAGTGCCTGGCCCTCGGATTCTCAGTAAATGTAGAAATGGTAGGAGCAGAAATAGTGCTGATGGCTACAGAGGAGGAGAAGACGCCTGCATTCATTGAGCAAATTCTCCCTGGGGCCAGCTGTGAGCCCAGCCATGGGCTAAGAGTTAAAGAGAGTGAGATCAAGATGGGCAGGGTGCCCATGTCCACCAGCCAGATGATCCGAAAAAGCAACTATACAATAGCAAGACCATTTCAGATTGTAGCAGACAAGATGGCGGGCTGAGGAAACCTGAGGATGGTCTCTTTAGATGAGGTGGTCTCAGGCAGCTCCTCTGATCTGAGCCGGGGAGATCAGTAGAGATAAGGGGAGAGCGTGGGCCATGGTGGGCCCGGAGGCAGGTGGTGAGCGACGCTTGGGTGGTAGTCAGTGATCAGAGAAGGGACTCGGGTTGATTCTGAATGCAGTGGAAACCCTTCATAAGGGGTTTAATTGGGGGAGGGGGTGACTTCATCTGATTTATGCTTTAAAATGAGAGCTGAGGTGGGGGACCATCCGGGGCACTGCGGGATTCAGGCGTGTGGTGACGATGGCCCAAACTGGGGTGTGGGCAGTGGAGGGAGGGAGAGAAGGAGATGAACCTGGAACAGAACAGATAGGACTGCCATAGGATTGGACGTGGGGTGTGAGAATGGCACAGGATCCAAGGGCGATGCCTGAGTCGCTTTGGGCGACTTTGTGGCACCATTTGCTGAAATGATGGCAAATGGGGAAAGAACATGTTCAGGTAGAGAAGCAAGTGTTCTTTTTCATACACATTTTTTTTTCAACCATGTTATTGAGAATGGAAAGAATGCGAGGTGCTTCATCCACACTCTCTAGCCCCCTTCTACTGACAAAAATTGCAATGACCACAGTTACCTTAGAAGCCAAGGGGCTCAGCCGAGCCTAGCCGCGCCGCGGCGGGTGGCGGGCGGGAGAGCCGAGCCGCGCTGTGCCGCGGGCGGGCGGTGGGCGGGGAAGCCGAGTCCGGCCGAGCCCGGCTGAGCCGCGGCGGGCGGGGGGGCCGAGCCCAGCTGAGCTCGGCCGAGCCCAGCTGCGCCGCGCCGGGTGGCGAGCGGGAGAGCCGAGCCGCGCTGTGCCGCGCCGGGCGGCGGGTGGGAAAGCCGAGCCCAGCCGAGCCCAGCCGAGCCGCGGCGGGCGGCAGGCGGGGGACCCGAGCCCAGCCCAGCCCAGCCGAGCCCAGCCGAGCCGCGGCGGGCGGCGGGCGGGGGACCGGAGCCCAGCTGAGCCAGCCGAGCCTGGCGGCGGGGTTTCTGTTCTTTGGTTTTTTTTTTTTTTTTTTTTTAATTTTTTTTTTTGTTGTTGTTCTTGTTGTTCTTTTTTTTTTTTTTTTTCAATCCTCTCTTTCTTGTCCCCAATATTCTTCTTATACTATTTTACCTTAACAATACAATAGGTCCTACAGGAAATACCTCACATTTGCTGGGTTTCCTCACCCTCCACTGCCTCATTTCTCTGTGAATAGATTTAGCCTATCTACACTATCCCCTTTCCCCTACAACTTGATATCCTCCACCATCTGCTATCTCTCCTATATTCCATCTCCCTTTCTTTGATCCACAAAGTGTCTAACTCTTAATTTCTAATACCTTTGTTTAGTTTTCCATCTGGTATTCGTCCCTGAAACTATTACCTTTCTTTTCTCTTTCCCTCTCTCACGAAAACAATAGCCTCTTAGTACGTACCACATTCCTCCCATATTCAGTCGTCTACCTCATTATAGGTACTTTCCTACTACTATAACTCTACACAATTTACATGATCTAACCTCCATCCTCCCAGAACTCATATTGTTGCTTTGTAAACATATATCACCAATACTACTTCACACTTTTTCCTTCCTTACACAATTGACTTTCCCCAGCACTAATACTTTCCTTTAAAGTGAGCTTAACTAGCAATAAGAAATTGGAATAAGAAGAACAAAGTGACAAAGAGAAGATATAACACTTAAGCAAAAACAACAGCTAATTAATCTCCAAGACTAGACAAAGAAGCTAAGGAACTGATTAAACCCGTCAAGAAAAAATGTTGACAAGACAGCAACAAAAATCTACAAACCAAACCATTAATCAGGAAAACATGGCTGAATCCAATCAACAAACTGAAAATCAGGAAGGGGGGCAGGACTTCGCACAAGCAATGAAAGATCTCAGAACATTTATCACCGACAAATTTGATGAAGTAATGAAAGAGGTTAACAGCGTGAAGACAACACTTGGAGGGGAAATTGCAGACATGCGCAAAAAAATAACAGATATGATGGAAATGAACACCACAATTCAAGAAATCAAAAATACACTTGCAGCAAATATCAGCAGACTAGAAGAGGCAGAGCAGAGAATTAGTGATGTGGAAGACAGTGCATTGGAAATCAAACAGATAGTAGAAGTGGTCAAAAAAGGTAGAAAAAATCCAGATAGGACTTAGGGACCTGAATGATAACGCAAAACGCTCAAACATACGTATTATAGGCATTCCAGAAGGAGAAGAGAAGGGAAAGGGGTCAGAAGGAGTGTTGCAGGAAATAATGAATGAAAACTTCCCAAATCTACTGAAAGAGACAGATGTACATATCCAAGAAGCACAGCGCACTCCACTGGTCATAAACCCCAACAGGCCCACCCCAAGACACATACTTGTCAAATTATCCAATGCTCAAGACAAAGAAAAAATTCTAAAAGCAGCAAGAGAAAAGAAAACCATCACATACAAGGGAAACTCCATAAGATTAAGTGCTGATTTCTCATCTGAAACGATGGAGGCAAGAAGGCCAGTGGTATGATATAGTCAAGGTACTAAAGGAAAAAAATTTCCAACCAAGAATACTCTATCCAGCTAAACTAGCATTCAAAAATGATGGAGAGTTCAAAATATTCACAGATAAACAGAAACTGAAAGAGTATATCAACAAGAAACCTCCCCTTCAAGAAATTCTTAAGGGAATTCTGCAGGAAGAAAGGAAAAAACAGGACAGTCAGAGATGGAGGAGAGTGTAAAAGCAACAAGAAAGACAAAAATAGAAGGGGAAAATAAAATAATACAAACAAAATATAACAAACACAAATCCAACCAAAATATGGCTACCATAAATAACTCTCTAAACGTAATAACACTGAATGTCAATGGATTAAACTCACCTATCAAAAGATTCAGACTGGGACACTGGATAAGGAAATACGACCCATCTATATGCTGCCTACAAGAGACACATCTTAGACCCAGAGACTCATGGAGGTTGAAAGTGAATGGCTGGAAAACAATCATACAAGCAAACAACAACCAAAAAAAGGCAGGAGTAGCTATATTAATATCAGACAGAATAGACTTTAAATGCGAAACAATTGTGAGAGACAAAGAAGGATACTATATTTTAGTGAAAGGGACAATTTGTCAAGAAGATCGAACAATCATAAATGTTTATGCTCCTAACAAGGGCGCCTCTAAATATGTGAGGCAAACGCTGGAAAAACTAAGTGAAAGAATAGATGCATCTACAATTATAGTGGGGGATTTTAATACACCACTATCAACTCTGGACAGAACATCTCAAAAGAGAATCACTAAAGAAACAAAACATTTGAACAGTATATTAGAAGAGCTGGATCTAATAAACATATACAGATCATTACACCCAAACACAGCAGGATATACATTTTTCTCAAGCGCAAATGGAACATTCTCCAAGATTGACCATATGCTAGGCCACAAAGAAAGGCTTAATGAATTCAGAAAGATCGAAATCATACAAAACAATATCTCTGACCACAGTGGAGTCAAGCTGGAAATTTGCAAGGGACAGAGACCCAGACTTCACACGACAATTTGGAAATTAAACAGTACACTCTTAGAAAAACAGTGGGTCAAAGAGGAAATCTCAAAAGAAATCAATGACTACCTTGAAACAAATGATAATGATAACACAACATACCAAAATTTATGGGATGCAGCAAAAGCGGTACTGAGAGGGAAATTTATAGCCATAAATTCATATATCAAAAAAGAAGAAAGAGCAGAAATTGAAGAATTAACTGCACATTTGAAGGAATTAGAAAAACAACAACAAAGTAACCCAACAGGAAGAAGGAAGGAAGGAAATAACAAAGATAAGAGCAGAACTAAATGAAATAGAAAATAAGAAAGCACTTGAAAAAATAAACAAGACCAAGAGCTGGTTTTTTGAGAAGATCAACAAAATTGACAAACCTTTAGCGAGACTAACAAAGAAAAAAAGAGAAAAGATGCAAATACACAAAATAAGAAATGAGAAAGGTGATATCACCACTGACCCCACAGAAATAAAGACTATCATAAGAGGATACTTTGAAAAACTATATTCCAACAAAAATGACAATTTAGAGGAAATGGACAAATTCCTAGAAATACATAAGCAGCCCATACTGACGAAAGAAGAAATTGATGATCTTAACAAACCAATCACAAGCAAAGAGATAGAATCAGTCATTAAAAATCTCCCAACTAAGAAGAGCCCAGGGCCAGACGGCTTCACAGGTGAATTCTACAAAACATTCCGGAAAGAACTAACACCAATCCTGTTGAAACTATTCCAAAAAATCGAAACAGAAGGAACACTGCCTAATTCCTTCTATGATGCCAACATTACCCTAGTACCAAAGCCAAACAAAGACACCACAAGAAAGGAAAATTACAGACCAACTTCTCTAATGAACCTAGATGCAAAAATACTTAACAAAATACTTGCTAATCGTATTCAACAACACATTAAACGAATTATACACCATGACCAAGTGGGATTTATTCCAGGTATGCAAGGATGGTTCAACATAAGAAAATCAGTCAATGTAATACACCATATAAACAGATTGAGAGAAAAAAACCACATGATTATATCTATAGATGCAGAAAAGGCATTTGACAAAATACAGCACCCCTTCCTGATAAAAACACTCCAAAAGATCGGAATACAAGGAAACTTTTTGAACATGATAAAAAGTATATATGAAAAACCTAAAGCCAACATTGTTTACAATGGCGAAATCCTGAAATCCTTCCCTCTAAAATCAGGAACAAGACAAGGATGCCCATTGTCTCCGCTCCTATTTAACATTGTCTTGGAAGTACTGGCTCGAGCACTGAGACAAGAACAAGATATAAAAGGCATTCAAATTGGAAGGGAAGAAGTCAAAATTTCATTATTTGCAGATGACATGATCCTATATATAGAAAACCCTGAGAGATCTACAACAAAGCTCCTAGAACTCATAAATGAGTTTAGCAAAGTCGCAGGTTATAAGATCAATGCGCAAAAATCAATAGCATTTCTATACACCAATAATGAGCAAGATCAGGAGGAAATCAAGAAACAAATACCATTCACAATAGTAAATAAAAAAATCAAATACTTAGGAATAAATTTAACTAAAGAGGTAAAAAACTTATACATCGAGAACTATACAAGATTGTTCAAGGAAATCAAAGAAGACCTAAATAAATGGAAGAATATTCCCTGTTCATGGATAGGAAGACTGAATATTATTAAGATGTCTATCCTACCAAAACTGATCTACACATTCAATGCAATCCCAATAAAAATCAACACAGCCTTCTTTAAGGAACTAGAAAAACTAACTATGAAATTTATTTGGAATAAAAAGAGGCCCCGAATAGCCAAAGACATATTGAAAAAGAAAAACGAAATAGGAGGAATCACACTTCCTGACTTCAAAACATACTACAAAGCTACAGTAGTGAAAACAGCATGGTACTGGCATAAGGAGAGACACACAGACCAATGGAATCGAATTGAAAGTTCAGATATAGAACCTCATGTATATAGCCATATAATATTCGATAAAGCCACCAAACCCTCTCAACTGGGAGAGAATGGCCTATTCAACAAATAGTGCCTGGAGAACTGGGTAGCCATATGTAGAAGAATGAAAGAGGATTACCATCTCACACCTTATACAAAGATCAACTCAAGATGGATCAAAGACCTAAATATAAGAGCCAAGACCATAAAGACCTTAGAAAGCAGTGTAGGGAAACATCTACAGGACCTTGTAATAGGAAATGGCTTCATGAATATCACACCAAAAGCACGAGCAGCAAAAGAACAAATAGATAAATGGGACTACCTCAAAATTAAAGCCTTCTGCACCTCAAAGGAGTTTGTCAAGAAAGTAAAAAGGGAACCCACACAATGGGAGAAAATATTTGGCAACCATATATCTGATAAGAGACTTATAACTTGCATATATAAAGAACTCATATATCTCGAAAACAAAAAGATAAACAACCCATTTAAAAAATGGGAAAAAGATTTAAACAGACACTTCTCCAAAGAAGAAATACAAATGGCTAAAAAGCACATGAAAAAATGCCCCAAATCCCTAGCTATCAGGGAAATGCAAATCAAAACTACAATGAGATACCATCTTACTCCCATAAGATTGGCAGCCAGGAAAAAAACAGTAGAATACAAATGCTGGAGAGGATGTGAAGAAAGGGGAACACTCATCCATTGCTGGTGGGAATGCAGAAGGATCCAACCATTCTGGAGGACAGTTTGGCAGTTTCTCAAAAAATTATCCATAGATTTGCCATATGACCCAGCAATACCACTGCTGGGTATATACCCATCAGATCTGAAAACAAGGACACAAACCGATATATGTACACCAATGTTCATAGCAGCATTGTTCACCATCGCCAAAAGTTGGAATCAATCCAAAAGTCCATCAACAGATGAGTGGATCAATAAAATGTGGTATATATACACAATGGAATACTACTCAGCTGTAAGAACCAATACACTACAATCGCACGTGATAACATGGATGAACCTTGAGAATCTTATGTTGAGTGAAGCAACCCAGGCATTGAAGGACAAATACTATATGACCTCAATGATATGAAATAAGTTAACTGCCTCAGAGAGCTAGAGTCTGGAAAAGTGGCTTACTGGAAATTGGGGGGTGGAGGAAGGATGTGAGTTAATCTCTGTAGGGGTGGAATCTGTGATGAGCTGGGGGTAAGTATGAGCACAAAGAAGGGACAAAATGGGGGCAAGGGGTTACCTTTGGGTGGGGCTTTCTGGGTTTGAGGGGGGCTGGGGATGGGAAGAGGGGTAATATGGTCTAAGAAATAGGTGGGAGGGAGGGGCAACATACAAACATGGGAGAGTGCCAGAAGTTCGTTGAGAACTAAATGTTGAGTAAAACGTATCAAAGTATAAGTAGGAGGGTTACCTGGTTAGGACGCTCAGGGAGTATGGTCTGATGCAGGACGGACTCCGGAGGGAATAGCTGAAGGCTCATTTTGCCAAGGTGGGTTCTACCATTGGGTGGGGTGGACCCATATCCTGGGGAAGACTAATGCCGTCGAATAGAGAGAACTGTATCTCTCGTGAGAAAGGACGGCTCCCAGGGCATTAGATTGGCAGGCGTTGTGGGCCCTAAGGGGAGGGGAAAATGGACGTGCAATGGATGGAACAAAGGTAAATAAGGGGGCAAAAGAGGAGTTATGTGAGAGTACACGAGGATGAATATAAAACAGCTAATATTACACCAAAAACATATAGGGGACGACAGACTAATAATGAAAACCATAAGACAAAACATAGGATAACTAAAAAATTTAGAAAACTGTACAACCTAAAGTATGGACCACATAGTAAGCACAAATGTTACCTTGTTTGAAAACTATAGTTTTGGAATCTGTACATCAGTTTCAGGAAATATGATATGAATAAGTTAAAAGATTATTGCTGTGGAAGGGAAAAGGTTTTATGGTGGATCTGGGGAAATACTGTATATTGTATATATGAATTTTGGTGATCTAAGACTCTTCTGAAGCTGACATTATGTTGGGATTCACTTTATGGGAAGTTTTGGATCACAGAGTGGTTCAACAATGGCAGTGGAGGAATACTGATATGGGATGTTATTGACAGGATATATATGGTTGACAGGGAGTTATACAGGGCATATGCCCAGGGTATATGGTAATGTCTATATATACTCATAGTGGAAACAATTAAAAGCAACAGCTGGGGGGTACTGGGCTCCTGGCCAGGGGGTCACTGTTGTGGGCCCTGGGAGAGCAGCGGCAATCCTCCAGGTGCAACGGCAAGAACCAGGAAGGAAGGAGGGCCCAACAGTGGGCCCTTGATACTAATGGCTACACTTTTGAGCCTATACACCTGCAATAAGAACAAGGCCTAGAGTAGCATTGTGCCTGGGGGTTTCCTCCTGACAGCCTTCATGTTACTCAAATGTGGCCACTCTCACAGCCAAACTCAGCGTGTAGATGTGATGCATTCCCCCCAGCGTGGGACACGACACCCGGGGATGAGCCTCCCTGGCACCGAGGGATCACTACCACATACCAGCTGAAGAAGCAACTAGAAAATGACCTTGAATTAAAGATTCAATGCGGAACAGCAGAATATACCTGTCTACATATAATAACATGACTTCGAGAAGCGGTTTGACCTAATGTAAGGGAGAAATGGAAAGGAGAAATGAGATTATAAGGCTGTGAGTCTCTAAAAAAGAGTCTGGAGGTTGTCAGAAGGAATACCCCTATGTACAACTGAACAGAGTCCAAGAGACAGATAAGGTAGATACAATCCCAGGTATTGGTTCTTTTGAGGGATAAAGAGACCCACGGGTTCTATGGTCATGGCAGAAGGGGTTCACTGCCATGACAGATGGCCCTTCTTTGGAGCTGGTGTTTCTGCGTGATGGAAATGGACTCAGAGGGGATCTCTTTTCACAAGACTTGCATGCTACTTTATTGGAATTGTAGTTGGTGCTGGGTTTAAGATATATGTAGGGGATTTGAATCTCTGGACTGATAATATGACACCCAGGCCCAGAGCCTCAACAGACTTCAGCTCCTACACTTTGACTTATTGGACTTACTCCACTCAGCTAACATGGAGTTGAAGAAGGTCAACCACCACAACATGGAGCCTAGAATGTCTACAACTAGAAGCGGGAAGAGTGCATCCAGTACCCATGTGCAGTCTAAGCCCTCACTTGACATAGGTGTGCAATGGACACAACCAATCCAATGTCCACAGAGAAAATGTGGAATGGATGTGGGAACGGTAGCCATGGGGGCTGCTGGGTGTGGGGAACGGGAGGAAGAGATGAGATGTGGAGGCGTTTTCGGGACGTAGAGTTGTCCTGGATAGTGCTTCACGGACAATTACGGGACACTGTAGATCCCCCCAGGGCCCACTGGATGGAACGTGAGAGAGTCTGGGCTATGATGTGGACCATTGACTATGGGGTGCAGTGATGCTCAGAGATGAACTTACCAGGTGCAATGGATGTATCACGATGATGGGAGAGAGTGTTGCTGTGGGGGGAGTGGGGGGCGGGGGCGGTGGGGTTGAATGGGACCTCATATATTTTTTTTAATGTAATTAAAAAATAATAATAATAAATAAATATTAAAAAAAAAAAAAAGAAGCCAAGGGGCTAAAGATGGCGGGTATGTTCTTAGCCTGGATCCCTGAATGACTACATGGGACAGAGCTGCCTGCCAAACTGGAACACGTCACCTCAGAATATTATGTGAGAAAGCTTCTGAATGCTGGGGGTCTCTTTGTGACAGCAGTTTGTTCTGTTCTACCTAATACTACCATTTTATGAATGTTTGGCAATATTAAGTAAGATGTAAAGATCACATGGCTAGAAGCAGGTAACAGTGCATCTGATTCTGAAGCCTTGACCTACTCATTGCCTCAGGTCAAGGAGGAGAGGGAGTGAGACCACAGCTTGGGACTATCTGGACCCCAGTTCAGAGTCAGGGAATCCTACTACTGGGTCTTTTCCTGATAACTAAGGGGTCAATGTTGTTTCGGTCCCACATTTCATTTGGAGAGGAGAACACTTGGTTCTTCAGAATTCCTGGGAAACTCAATTCCCAAAGCCCCTCTTCAATATGTTTGGAGTTATGGGATCCTAATAAGAAAGGAGAGCCTTAGTCTTGGTTTCCATGATAACCAAATAGAGAGGCTAAGTGCTGTTACAATTCTTTTTAAATTTAACGAAGTCTTGATCTTCCCATCACAAAGCTGGGGAAAGGATTCCTGCTGTCAGCATGATGCCAACAATGCTAAGGGTTCAGCCTGGGGCAGATGGTAGACAGGCACCTGCTGGCCCTAGTCGAAGGAAGCATGGCGTTGGTGCAGGGGCTGGCTAGGTTACTTTAGGTGAGCACAGAGGTCATGACTTCAAGCCTTGAGCTGTCACCTGCTGCCCATTTGGAGCTAGGCCAGTAGAGCACGCTTGGCCTGGGGCAAGGGTGGGAACCTTCACACAAAGGATGAGGAGCTTCTGGGTCTTGGGGGCTGATTCCTAGCTTGATGTTCCTGATAATCTATTGCCCAGACTGGGATGCTTTTCAGATTAAAGGAAACAATATTGATTATTACTTTGGGCAGACTGAGATGTATGTTCACTCTACTCAGCACTAACCAGTCCCTAAAGAGGCCTGCTGGAGTCTCAGCCCTGACAAATTGCATTAACTGTATGAGCACTTCTGTGTATCCCTCATTAAGATTTTTTCCCCCACACATTTCCCCATGATTTTAATGCATTTGCTTTGAGTCAAGCTGCCCTGTTATAGATTAATAAAAAGAAAACACAAGCCTTCATAATTTAATAAATGTTCCAAGAAAACAAATGCTTATTTAATGCTGAGTCTTGCAGGGAGTCCTGCCCAGTGTAATGGTGGATAAGATGAAGTATAAAATCTCAAAAGGCAGATGTCCCTAGTGGATTTTCTGACTCATTTATGGGCTGAAACTGAATAAATGAACAAGACCAACAAGTTGCCCTAATACCTTTCTTTCCATATTTTAGTATTCTGCTTTCTCTGGGAATTGCTGAGGATGCTGAAAGATGAGCTTTTCACATTTTTGGGAAATTGGATTTGTCCCGCATGACACTGCTGTGATGGATACAGACCATTGTATATTTTGTCATAACTTCCAAAACTAGTGTAGACTATAGTCCACAATTAGCAGCAATCCTTCAATCTGTGTTCATCAATGGTAACAAATGTACCACACGAATGAAAGATGTTATTAATTGGGGAAGTGTGGGAGAGGGAGGGAGTGGGGCATATGGGAATCCCTCATTTTTTTGATTTAACATTGATGCGATCTAAAGTTCCTTTAAAAATAAAAAAATTAATTAGAAAAAAAAAAAAAAAAGATGAGCCTTTCAGAAAGCTCAGGGTGGAGCATCCCCCAGAGGATGAAGAAGAAAGGGTTCCGGTTGGGGAAAGAATGGGACATGGTTTTTCTTCCCCTCTGACCTTACATGCTAAGAAAGCCACAACCTACAGAGCTTGAGAAGCATACCAAGAACCTGCACACAGAACATGCTCAGTTAATATTGTCTTGATCTGAGTTCTCCCTTACGGGCATGGGGCGGGGTGGGGATGGGACAATGGTTTGCTTTCTTCTATTTATGGTCGCATCTTAATGTATGTTAACTCTTGACATTTTCTGGGTGTTTTATACCCAAAGGGATCTAAAGGGGAGGGAAACGTGGCTTTCAATGTATTCTTGAGGTTTACCAAGGTCCTAGTTTGTGCTGGTGCAGAAACTAGAATGGCTCCTTCTTCCTCCTAACTTATTCATTACACAAAGTCTCTGGGACCCAAGTGTTCAAGTCCATTCCCTGAACAGTACCTCCATTCCCACAAAAGGCTGATCTGGAGGAAGGACGGGTTTGGTTGGGATGCTGCGTAGGGCCATCACAGATGGTTATTGTTCTCCTTCTCGGAAAGGAGATGGGGGTTGGGCTGAGTAACTAAAGGCACAATTCAAAGAAGTCAAATAGTTGAATCTCCTTTTTCTTAAGTTTGAAAGCAAGTTTCTTTGTTGTGGTGGTGGTGGTTGTTTTTTGGCAGTTCAAAAAAAACACTTCCCAAAGCTGAAACTGAGTGCTCCAGGCTTGGCTGCCCCCTTGCAGTTGACTGCATCATTTCTTCTTTCTTTCTGCTTGTCTGGCTGATGGAGGCATGAAATTGCTGATACTTTGAGACAGTATCTGAGTCTGGTCTTCATGTCCTCGAAACTGAACTTAACTACCACAGCCCTGGCTGGCTGATGTTGTCCCTAGAAAATGGTTGAACTAAAGTACCTTTGCTCTTGATATTCCTGATTATGGTAGTTTCACCTTTTGGATCTCTGTTATCCCCTTCCTTCAATCATTGGACAGGCTATGTACCCCAGCAAAGACATGTTCTTAATCTTTACCCACATCCCTGTGGGTATGAACCCATTGTAAATAGGACCTTCTGAAGATGTTATTTTAATTAAGGTGTGGCCAACTGTACCAGGGTGGGCCTTAATCAGGATGACAGGAGGCCTTATAAAGGAACTGGGAAGTCACAGAAGCAAGAAAGGAAAGGACATCACCATTTGATGGGGGGTAGCAATTAGCCAAGAAACCCCAAGGATTGCTAGCAGCCGGCACCAGAACATACAGACTTTGGGGAGAAAGCCTTCGACCTTTGGGGAGATTTTGGACATCCAGTCTGAAAACCATGAGTCAATAAACTCTTGTTTTTTAAGCCAACCCATTGTGTGGTATTTGTCATAGCAGCCTGGGAAACTAAGACACAGGTCTTGAGCATACTTTATGGCTGTTGCTCCCCATCTTTCCTTCTGCATTTCTCCTGCTGGTGTCCACCAGAGGTCCTGTTGAAGTGCTGGTGTTTCAAGAGCAGTGACCCTGGCTGGAGAGTGGGCCTTAGCTTTGCCTGGAAAGAATTCTCTTGCCACAGTAACTTTCTCGTAATATAGGTTCTGTTGTGTGCATGCTGGGGACTGTCAGTTTGCAGTTGGAGCTCAATAAATCTCGTGCTCTTGAGTTGGTCCCTGGTGAACTGCCGTCCACCTCATAAAACTACTCCTTAATTAAGTACGGTGCAGTACAGTTGGCAGCCTCTGCTTCTCACCAAAGCACAGGCTTGAGCCTGTGAATGTGCTCCGGCTGCATCTGTGCCACGAGGCGGGTGAGTCCCGTAGGTGGCTGCTAAGAGTGGTCCCTCAGAGTGATGGAAAAAATGTGTACAATCATTAGGGACCCCTCCTGCTCTGCCAGAAATCAGCACTCAAAGCCTCTGAGGGGCTCGTTTTTAGCAAGTTGTGTTCCATGGATGTTGAAATGATTAAACATAAATAACGAAAATCCATCTTTGATTGGGTAAATACCAGGTCAGCAGCCATTTAGAAATACTATTTAATATGTGCCTTACGTCAGCAGAGCTTTGAGTAGAGGGGAATTGGAAATGTACACTCTAATTATCTGTTAAAAATAACAGCTTCCAACTTTTCTGGTGATAGTAATGGATGACAAGAATGAACGCCAACTGATTCCAGTGACTTCTTTTGGGCATCAATCACAGGGAGACAGTATGATTGAAATTTTAAAAAATGAACTTCATGAGTTAAAAGGCCATGTCATGAGTAGAGGTGGGCTTGGGGCAAACCGGGGGGTCAGCAAAAGACTGCTGCTGAATGAAGCAAGCTTCAAGGATCACCGCAATCATCTTGGATCATACAGTGGATTGGGTTTTTCAGTCAACACAATTCAGCCCTAATTAAGCTTAAATTAAGAGTTTATGTGGTCTATGGGAGGTCCGCCGTTCAAACCCCGGGCCTCCTTGACCCATGTGCAGCTGGCCCATGCGCAGTACTGATGCACTGTCGCGCAGGGGTGTCCCCCACATGGGGGAGCCCCACGCACAAGGAGTGCACCCCGTAAGGAGAGCTGCTCAGTGCGAAAGAAAGCGCAGCCTGCCCAGGAATGGTGCCACACACGTGGAGAGCTGACACAACAAGATGACACAACAAAGAGAAACACAGATTCCCGTGCTGCTGATAACAACAGAAGCGGAAAGATGACGCAGCAAATAGACACAGAGAACAGACAACCGGGGTGGGGGGCGAAGGGGAGAGAAATAAATAAATAAATCTTAAAAAAAAAGTTTATGTGGTCTAATGCAAAAGGGAGATGATTTATTGGATTATCCATAATATCCTTTCCAGCCATAGAACCTTTTAGGACACTTTTAAATACATTTTTTTCTTACTGGAAGATATAGCCTACATAGCTGAAAGGACATGAGCTTTAGAGTCAGAGACATCTGGATTCTGATCTTGAATCTGCCACTGATTGGCCAGGTAATTTTAAAATTACTTCACCTCTAAGCCTCATTTTCTCATCTCAAAAAGGGACTGATATTCCTTACCTTGAGGCATGGTTGCAAAGATTAAAGATGCTAAAGTAAAAATAGCCTTTCCTCAATTCACCCAATGCAAGTGATACAAAAGTGTTATTTAAAAAAAAAAAAAATGACAGTGGATATATTAATTTCTCTCTGAATCCTGTCCCTATCTCTATCTCTTTTAATGTCCAACTTGCCCTTGGGAGTGGATGGGAGCTGGAAGTTATGGTAACTGATAGGATCAGAGGATGGACTGACCCTCTATGTCTTAGAAAGTTCAAGGTGAACTTCTCTGGTCTTATTACCATCTTGTCCTGAGTCACAGTTAACTAGAAGTACTGTGTACCAGGCACTGTTCTAGGCTCTGGGGATACAGCACTGGACAAAATAAGCAAAAATCCCCACCCTTTTGGTTCTTACAATCTGGTGTAAGGAAACAGTCCATTGGGTCTGCAGTGTAGCAGCTCTCATTTATTCAAGGAGATGGCCCCGTCACTCCTGAGAAAGAGCTCTGCAGCCATGGTTTTCTCCAGGCCCTTCTGGCTCCTCTTTGAGTCAGATCTGAGGGATTTTAGGTTTTGAGATCCCATTGCATGGGTTCCAGCTGAAGGGGCAGCATAATAGCCTCATGCCCACAAGCCTGTCTTTCCTTTGAATTCCACACTGAAAACCACTTTCATAGAGCAAGACCTTGGCATGGATTACACAAAAGACTGTGAGGTAAGACATCTAGAATTGTGGTGTATGGAGCCAGGTAGACCCTCTCCCCAGCAAGATAACCATTGAACTGGGGAAAATTACTCTTTTTTTTCTTTTAAATGTTATGTTCAAAAAATGTGAGGTCCCCATACACCCCCCCACCCCCTTCACCCCACTCCTCCCATATCAACAACCTCTTCCATCATCGTGGCACACCCACTGCACCTGGTGAATACTTTTTGGAGCACTGCTGCACCACATGGACAGTGGTCTACATTGTAGTCTACACTCTCCTCCAATCCATCCCTTGGGCTTTGACAGGACACACAATGTCCAGCATCTATCCCTGCAGCACCACCCAGGACAACTCCAAGTCCTGAAAATGCCCCCACATCACATCTCTTCTTCCCTCTCCCTACCCTCAGCAGCTACCATGGCCACTTTCTTCACATCAATGCTACAATTTCTTCCATTACTAATCACAACAGTTGGGGGAAATTTACTTTTAAGGAAAAAAACAACAAGCATTCAAAGCCTCTAGAAAATGTCTCAAGGACTTATAGCAAAGGAGGAATCTATATTCGAGAAAATCGACTAACTTTTAATAACACGGAGGGTCTGTGGCATTTGAGCCACAGTTTGCTCCCACACCCCAGCTGTGTGTGACAAAAGCTCTATTCTGGTAGGTAAGAAGTCAAAAGACTTTCTCCCCCCAACACCCAGTCTAGGGTGACAATTTCTCCCCAGGAGGGACAGGCCATCTACATCTCCCATCCTCCCCAGCTTTGTGTGGTAGAAGGCTATTCCAGGTGGACATAGCTGAGAGGATTGGGGGTTCCTCTGCCCCACAGCCCTTACTTGGAGGGTGAGGGTTCTTCCCAGGTACACCAGGCTAAGAATCCGAGAGTCTTATTGCCCAGCTCCAGCTCACTTGTAAGGTAGAACGTCTACGCTGGGAGAGGCAAGCTGAGCACACCAGGCAGGAACATCCCTCTCAGGGCCTGCATGTAGAGCAGAGGTGTCTTTCTGGGACTTGGGGAAGACCTGAAAGCATTCCCCAACACAAGCAGAATCATCAGTAAAATTTGAATCTTATTGGCTCTTGGGACTCAAGCACACCCCCTGACCAAATTGTGGCTAAAAAGTGCTACTCTGACCCAGGGAGGAACCCTCAGAAGTCAGGTTTAAGATTAAAATCATACTTATTCCTGGTCATCTGGAAAACTGTGTACATTCCCAAAGCTGCGGACTCCCAGGAAAGAGACCCTCTCTAAGCACGCAATCCCCAATGATAAAGAGTGAAAACCTTACTGGCTAAGGGGCTAAAGTACAACCTTTGACCAGTATGCGGTTTATGTGGACCCAGGGGCGACCAGGCTAAAAGGCAAAACAAAGAAAAAATGAGCAGGGACATCAGACACTGCACACTGCAAGGGACTTTAAGGATCTAGTCCATGCAAGTCACTAAACAAGTAAACAAACAAACAAGAACACCAAACCTAGAAGGTAAGGCAATGGTATCCAGAGATGCTACAATATATTATCTAAAATGTCCAGTTTTCAATTAAGAGACAAAGAAACAGGGATGTGTGGCCCATACATAGGGGGAGAAGAAGCAATAGAAACTGCCTTTAATGTGGTCCAGATGTTAGACTTTAAACACTTTAAAGCAGATTTTATAAATATGATCAAAGAATAAGGAAAAACTAAGGAATGAAAGGAGGACATGAAAACCATGACTCATAAAACAGAAAGTATCACTAAAGAGACAGAAATTATATATATAAAAAAGATCCAAATGGAAATTTTGGAGTGAAAAGTACAAAAACCAAAATGAAAAATTCACTAGAGGGACTCAAGAGTACATTTGAATTGGCCAAAAAAAAAAAAAAAAAAAAAAAAAATCAGCAAACTTTGAATATAGGTAGATAGAAATTATTGCAATATGAAGAACAGAAAGATAAGAGAATGAAGAAAATGAACAGAGCCTCAGAGAAATGTTGGATACTCTTAAGCACATTAATGTACATATAATGGGACTACCAAAAAGATGGAAAGAACTTTCTCGGTAGAACTGTTAAAGTGAAATTGTTTTTAGCTATTCCAGGGATGTTCTCTATAACTAGGTTTTTCAAACTTATTTTAGACTGAGAACTACAATGAGCAATACATTTTACATTGTAATCCAGCATACGTGGGAAATGAAACAGAACTTTAGTGAAATAATATTAATACTTATCCTTATGATACACAATGTACTTTAAATTAATTTTATTTTATTCTATTTCTTTTTATATTTTATTTGTATTGATGGTCATAGCCCACTGAAATGACCTCACAATCCTCTGAAGGGTAGCCTGCAGAGTGGAAATTACTACACTAAAGGACAATTTTGGCCACCCTTATCCAATCATTCATGAAAAAGCCTGCCCTGGCATAACTGTTGGGTTCTCAACATCTGTCAACTTCTCTTCCAGTGCTCTTTTATCCTTCCAGAATAAGTGTATGGTTCACTTAATATTCTTTCATTCCACCAGTGAACGAATCAGTGAAATGTTGAGCACAAAGTGTGTGCCAGACACTATTCCAGACTCTGGGGGTACAGCATTGAACAAAATAAACAACAACAACAAAAACCCTTGCCCTCTTGGTCCTCACATCTGGTTCAGGGAAAGCGATATTGAACAAGATGAATAAGTAATGTACATAGCCTGGTAGATAGTGACAAGTGCTATGAAAGAAAATAAAGCAGAAAACGGTGATAGAGAGGGGTTTTGGGTGTGCACACGAATCTGGAAGAGGTGAGGACATGAACTATTCAAATATATGGAGGGAGAGCAGAGAACACAGCAAGTGCAAATGCCCTTGGGTGGGACCAAAAGTGCAAGGAATAGCAAAAGGACGGGATGGTTGTGGTGGATTGAGGGAGAGGTACAATTCTAAGAGGGGAGGTCAGAATTGTAACAGGGCCAGATTAAATAGGGCTCTGAAGCTCGCTATAAGTCTTTGGCTTCTGCTCTGACGTAAGATGAGAAGCCCTTGGAGAGCTTTGAGCCGTGGGGTGACGGATGCCCTGTAACAGGATCGCGCTGGCTGCTGTGTGAATAGACTGCGGGGTGAAAAGGACTGCTCTGGAGGACTATTTTGACCATCCCTAACCAATCGATTATAAGTAGCCTGCCCTGGCATACCACTGGGTTCTCAGCATCTGCCACCTCCTCTTTTATCCTTTCATAGTATCTGTACAATTCATTTAATACAATTGCGGGGGGGGGGGGGGGGGGGGCGGAGCAAGGAACCATTCAGGGAGAGCGATTACGAAGTATTTGTAGTTGTTCAGCTGAGAGGAGGTGGTGGCTCAGACCAGGGGGTAGCAGAGGTGAGTGGCGGCTGGCTTTGGATCTGTTTTGAAAGTAGAAATGGCAGGCTTTGCTGATGGATTGAGCAAGAGGTACACTTGTGAGAGACAAGCCATGGGTGTGATCTTCCTCAAATACTAAGGTGCTCATTCCACCTGGGCTGGGCTGATGGAGCAATTTGGAAACGTTTACATTAAAATAAACGATACCTGAGACCAAGATACCAGGTCCACTAACAACAACAACAACAACAACAACAACAAACGCTATAATTCTGTCAGGAATGGGAGTTGGAGAAGTCCTCAGCCTTTCTCGGTCCCTAAACCTTGTGCTAGTGACCGCTCTGCGTCTACAAGTGGCAAGCTTGTGTCTTCAGTAGCTGTGGTTTCCATCTTCGTTCTTCTTTGTTTAATCTGAGCAAAAGCAAACTGATCAGGGGAAATTGGGTTTGTCCCCATCTGTGTCCTGTCTCGTGTTTGAACAGAAGGAAAATCTCCCCTGCTCTTTAAGGATGTCACCTTGTGTCCACCTTCTGTTCTAGTCGTTTGTCAGCTCAGTTCTGTGTCACAGGGACTGCTGAGTAGGAGACAAAGAGCTCCCCTCCAGTAGCCGGCAACCTTCGGCATAGCCGGGGGTTCCTGCCACCAGCATGTGCTTACGTCGCCCCCTGCTGTCCCAGCAATGCCTGGGACATTTTGGGCTCTCTGTACCCCACGTGTAGGATGCAAGAGAGCTGGGTAGCCTTAGCTCTTCCCAACTCAGCAAGACGGGCTGGCTGGGAGCGGATACGAGGCAGTTTGTGCCCAATTTTTCCATCTATGATGGTCTAATTTAACTGATATTATTTTTGACAAATTTCATACCATTGTGCCTTGAAGCCGCATCTCTGTATAGCTGGTAGAATTAAACGAATCCTTTCAGGGCTTCAGATATGAATTATTGACTTTAATAGCATCTCCAGAACATGCTGAAACAGAATTCCATCCTTCAGTTTGTAACATTTCCTTCATCGATGCTTTTATCCCCCACACTCCTTAAGTGCTTCGCCTGTACACCAAAGAATATGGATAGTTGGTACCATGCCGTTAAATATGGTTTAGCTGAGAAGGATTCTCTCCTACAAGTCTCTGGGGAAAATAATCTGCATGGTTTTGGTGAAAGGACAGGTTTAGCCCACCCTGCATGCCCTGCAAAAATATGCAGCTTGAGCACTTTCTGCTAAGTAGAACACAGAGAGCACGGCAGTGGAAAGTCTTGTCAAGAAAGCCACATGTTACAGTTTACAGGTTAGTTGATACCCTCCTGGAGGCCGTCTTCTCCTCTGGCTTGGACATGCTGATAAATTAATGCCACATCCGTCCGCACGGGGGGCGGGATGCAAGGGGAAGGCGGGGTCCCCAGGCAGCGCTGCTTTAGTCTCTGCACTTTGCAGTCCCCAATGACACGGTTCCCTTTCTTACTTCGTGTTTTGTTGGAGCTCTCCCCTATTGGTGATTTACTTGAGCTAATTGTCCTGTCTGCCGTTAGATGGATGGGGCAAGGCTTGCTAAATGAAACCATTCTCGTTAAATAGAGGCCATTCTGAATCATGCTCTTTCCCACAGAATCCATCTCTTTTTCTGTATCTACGTGAGATGTTGAAGTGCGTTAGGCACCGACAAAATGCGTTTACCGTAAGAGAGGTTAGATGGAAGGGCCTCTCTGCTGCTGCCAGTCCACTCCGTGGCCACTACTTCTGGAAGGCCCAGCCCACCAGCCGCCTTGTGGCTACCATGCAAGTTGTACACTGGGTAAAAAAGACTAGAGGACCTGGCCAGAGATTTTCAGAGCCAAACACTCGGTGTTTTTTTTTTTCAAACTGACTTTGCTGATTTTGGCAAACTCTTCCATTTATAACACTTTGTGCATTTACAAATCACAGAGTGAGTTGGGAGAGGAGAACAAGTGTTTCCTGATGATATAATCAGATTTCACTGTTCAAGGCATCACCACAATAAAAGCCAATGCAATGTTTTGCACACCATGCATTGTTTTTGCATATGCAATAGCATGTTTTTGCTGGCTGAATAGTAGCACAAGGCAATGGGAGTTACCTGAGTGTGGGAATCTGAGTTTATAAATTCTTCATGATTGAGATGGCTTATACACTAAACTGGACCATTTGCAAACAGGTAGATGGAAAGCGACTAAGTGCAGAGAATAGTTTGATATATACATTAAAAAAATATTTATGGGGAGCAGATGTAGCTCAAGTGGTTGAGCACCTGCTTCTATGTATGAGGTCCTGGGTTCAATCCCCAGTACCTCTTTAAAAAATCATATAAATATTATTGTCTTATAGGGGTAACAGGCAGTGAATTGAAAATAATGACAACAATTTAAAAATAAATTCATGTTATTTGGGGAGGAGGTAAAGCGATTTTACCTGTTAGACGCTCAGTGTATTCCAGCCTACTTAGTGGCAGGTCAAAATTTAAGCATCTCATTATGCTGAGATGCAGAAAAACTTGAAGAAATGAAGTCCATGAAAGTGTCAAAATATTTTGTAGACTTACACTGATCATAGAAGCAAAGTTACCCCACTTCAGCTTATTACAAGAACCCAAACAAGGTAAATTCTTTAGGAAATAATTAGGAGAAATTCAGACTCCAAGATTTACTTTGGGGCTATAGAGAGTTTTCAGTTCATTATGGTTTTTATTTCTTTGAGTTTTCTTTTGTTTTGTTTTGTTTGGTATTTTATTTTCTCTTTATTTTTTTAAAATTTTTAATTAAAAAAAGATATTTAGGTTACATAAATGTTACATAAAAAAAAAATAGAGGGTTCACATATGCCCTGCTCCCTATACCTCCCACCCTTCCCTACATTAACAACACCCTTCCTTAGTGTGGTACATTCATTGCAATTGATGAACACATTTTGGAGCATTGCCACTAAGCATGAACCATAGTTTACATTGTAGTTTACACTCTCTCCCACACAATTCTGTAGGTTATGGCAAAATTCATAATGGCCTGTATCTGTCATTGCTATGTCCTTCAGGACAATTTCCAAGCCCTAAAAATATCCCCATATTACACCTGCTTTTCCCTTTCCCTCCCCTCAGAACCTCCAGTGGCCACTGCCTCCTCATAAGTGATATAAGTTCTTCCATTGCTAGAATCCCATTAAGTTTATAGTAGAATACCAGTAAGTCCATTCTAGTCCATAGTTCATTCCCCAATCCTGAAGATTCTGGGATGGTTATGCCCACTCCACCTCTAGTTGAGAGGGGGCTTCAGTTCCATAGAGCCAATGGATGAGACTCTCTTGCTTGCAGTTGACTCTCGCAGTTCCTTGGTATGGTGGCTGTCCATCCTCACCTCCTTGTTAGTTGTTCTGGGTAAGTCCAATGAACTGGAGAGTAGGTGTTACAATTCTGTTGAGGCTCAGGGCCCAGCAGGCACATGGGCAACCCAAAGATTCAAGTCTCTTGGACGTACATCTACCAACTCCAGCACCAACTATAGGTTCAAATAGAAGGGACCAGAAAGCCATGTGTAGGGAAACCACAACTGAGTCCAATTCTGTCACACCAGGGAGCACAAACCCTAAAGTAGGGCCCACTGGTAAGGCACCAAATTCATGAGCTATCCGCCATGACCATAGTGCCCAGGTATTTCCAAAACCCTCAGGAGGCCCACTATGTGTGGTAGTGTCTAATTTGGCAGTCAATGAGATCCTGCTGAGATCTGCATAAGTATAACCTCTGGAATGACCTCCTGACTTACTTTGAAGTCTCTTAGCTATATAAACTCATTTGTCTTTAACTTTTCCTCCTTTTGGTCAAGGTCTTCTTCCAGTTGCATTGCTAGTTGGTGCTTGGTAGTAATCCCTTGGTGCCAGGGAGGCTCATCTCTGGGAGTCATGTCCCATGCTGGAGGTAAGTTATTGCATTTATATGCTGAATTCAGCTTAGAGAGAGGCCACATTTGAGCAACAAGGAGGCTTTCAGGAGGTAATGCTTAGGTACCCATAATTCTAGGCTAAGTTTCAATTTCAAGAGTAAAGGGTTCATAAGCACAGTCATCAATATCAAGGGCTCATCAATGGTGCATCCTCCTTCACTAACTTGCCTTTGTACTTGGGGTATTCCCGCTGTTCCATTAGAGAATGTGGCAGAGCTCCCCAGGTTGGAAATTCAATATTCTTTCAGTTATTGTGTGAATCTCCATCCTTTGTGATAATGCCCCATGAACACTTGAACACATTTATATGCCTTATATGTTTGTGCAGGTGAACTTTCTCTCATGTTTCCCCCATCACTGACATCCCACACAAATGGTCCTCCCCTGCCAGAGTTGTAACCTTTCTGTGATCCAAAACTTCTTCAAAAATGAAGCCAATAAAATAGTCAAATACAATTAATAAGAAAATGAACTAATAATCATAGTTTTAAATATAAGAAATAAAATTCAAAAAAATTAAAAAATAAAAATAATTTGGGATAATAAAATAGTGAAAAATATTTAAATTTTTTTTGACATTTTGCCTTTTGTCACTGTAAGATCTATTGTCCTGTATATTCAATGACATTTTCTTCCATTTATTTCCCCAATGTCTTACTTTTTTCATTTTGTCTTCTTTGAGTGGTTTAAACATTTCTTTGGATTTGAGCAGAGTCAGTTTGCAGAGGTGCCAATTTTTATACTTGAGTCATTACAGTTAACTTTTTGGGATCCTTTTCACTTTGAAATAATTTTAGACATAGAGGAAAGTTGTAAAAGCAATACAGTAAAATCCTGTATACCTTTCATCCAGCTTCCCTAATGTTCTTCATATCCATAGCACAATGGTCAAAACTAGGAAATTACCATTGGTCTGATACTATGAACTAAACTACAGACCTTCTTTGCTTTTCTATTAAGGTCTTTTTTATCCCACATTGCACATAGGTGTCATATTTGTCTCCTCCAATCATCACAGGCACCTTTAATCACATGACAGTAATAAACCCTTACATTTCCACGATGCTCTCAGGTGCACACTGCTTAGATTTCGTCCCAGGGATGTAGGCCTCCATCTCACACTGGCTCATCTCAGAAGCCAAAGCTCTGCCAGGAGGTTTGCTGATAGCTTCCCTCAATCAATGAGACTTGCCAACTCTCAGGAAAAAGAGTGATTTTTCCAATTTTTGAGATTATTCAATTAAGAAAAGTACTACTTACACTCTACACATCTTCATAGCAAATAAATAAACATATCAACAAATACATAACTATAGCTACTAAGAATGTTTACTAGGAATGCCAACTTTATTTTTGTTTCCTCTTTGTACAATTTCCTCTTTTTATAAAGCTCTTTGTTGTGTTTCTACTCTCTGAAGCAAAGGTATTTTTGAATGGTGACACTTTAGTTTTTTTCAGTTATGGTTTCTGGCATTGTCCTTTGACCTTAATTACCACTTGGCATCACTGTTTTAGTGATGAAAATTGGCATTTTTATAAGTAATTTTCTATCCAGGAACTCATAGGGGTTCTGCTCCCGTCCGTGTCTGTTCTTCTTCTCTAGGAGACACTGGGAACCAAATCTGGGACCTCCCATGTGGGAAGGAGGTGCCCAGTTGCTTGAGCCTGTCCCTCCCCAATCCCTTGCTCATCCTGAGAGCATACCTAGGAAGGACAGAGGCATTGTCAGCATCATTTTTAAGCTGGAGACAGAGACTTTAAGGGATGCAATGCTTTCCTGATATTCCAGTTGGAGAGGATAGGACCAAAATTCCAGACTCAGCACGTCTACTTCATCTGCTCTCTGGCAGCTCAATTTGATATGCATGGACTCTGACCCCCGTCATCTGCTTTGCAATCCTTTCTTTTCTTGGCTTTTTAGAACAGAACCTGCTGCCACTTTTTCTGTCTCAGTCTTTTTCTGCAGCTCTTCTCCTTCAATCTTTGGTGTTGAAGTTCTAAACCGATTTCATCTTCTTATTTAAAACTTAGCCAAGGCAACCATACCCATTCCTCTGACTTAACTTTTCATTTAAGTGGCAATTGCTCTAAGTTCCAAAGGGCAGTGATAAAACATGGTTGGCTCTCATGCAATATGTGCTGAACAGATGTATAAGATAAACTTCACTTCTGGTCTTGACCTCTTTCCTAAGCTCCAGGACCATTCATCCAACTCCTTTTGAACTCTTGTAGAAACTTCAAACCTGACATTTCACAAATGGAGGCTCTCATTTCCCAGGCCAACATGCTTCCCCTAGGTTATTCCCCTTAGAAGAAGATGTCCCCACCATACAAGCAGTGGTTCAAGCCAACATCCTAGAAGTAAATGGACTTCTCCCATTACCTCACTTTGCACATCCAGGCTATCACCAATTCACCAAATCTTAATATTTCTCCTTCCTAAATAAGTGTATCTCAAATGTGTCTACTTTTCTATATTCTTAGTTATATCTCCATTCTATCTAATGTAACATCAACTTTCTCAAGTGTACTTGCCTTCCTTGCTTCAAGTCTTACTCCTTGCCAACCCATTTTCTTCCCTGCCACCAGAGTGAAACTTTTAAAATGCAATCTGGTCCTATCACTAAGGTTTAAGAGCTTCAGTGGTTTCCCAGGATGCACTCAGAACAACTTAAATTTTGCACTTTTTTAAAAGAAACTGGGATGAACAGTAAGAATCCCTTCTTACATCTAAACCCAGTAAACTCACACACACACAGATTCACATATATTTTAATGGTTTATGACACTAAGATAAAGATGAAGCAAAAAAGACATATAAGTAAGATAAAGAATAAATGCCAAATCTACAGTTGTCTAAAAGCTGCTGAAAGCAATATACCAGAAATGGATTGGCTTTTACAATGGGCATTTATTAGGTTGCAAGCTCACAGTTCTGGAAAGCGTCCATCATCAGGTGATGCTTTCTCTCTGAAAACAGGCACGTGGAGGCATCTGCTGGTCTCTCCTTTCTCTTCCGGGTTTTGTTGCTTCAGTGTCTGGCTTCCTGGGTTCTGTTGATTTCAGCTCCTTGTTCTTGTGGCTTTCTCTCTCTGCTCCTATGGCTTTTCCTCTGTCTTCATCCCCTTTATAAAGGACTCTAGTATGAGGATCAAGACCCACCCTGGGTCACGCCCTAAGACATAACCTAATCAATATGTCCCACCTACAATGGGTTCACCCACAGGAATGGATGGGCTCTAAGGACATGATTTTCAGGGTTCATCCACTTTCAAACTATCATAGTTGGTGAGGCCCATGCGGATCTAGTTCCTGTCATGCTCCCCAAACTCAGCTCTCATCAGTCCTTGAGCAAGGTCTGGGTAATTTCCAGGTCCTTGAAGTGCTATGTTCTTTCTTACATTCTGAGTACCTGGTGTTTCCTCCACCTGCAATGATACCCACATCCTTGCCTCTTTCATCTCAATCTTTAGGGTTCAGCCCAGATGTCCCTTTTCCAAGGACATCTTTCTGACACTCCATCCTCTCTAAGGCAGCCCAGGTACTGCTCCCTCCCATAATCTTTCAAGGTCTGTTTACCACTTACATAATGAAATGGAATTTAATCTCTGGCTGTAAGGCAGGGATCAGATTTATCTTTCTCACAGCAATATCTAGAGAGCCTGGAAAAGATGAGCAATAAATATTTCTCAAATGACCAGGCTGATTAATCAGCCTTTCTCTATGTAATGGTCAAGCTCATTAGCTTAAATCAGTGAATATAAAAACATTGTTTCCTTGATTAAAATGATTTTTTTGGTGGTGTGAAACAGGGTTTGAATTTCTCACCAAGGTTTCCAGAAGTACCTCTATCTTACAGTTCAAGACATTTATAGAACCATAAATCCATGTGCACTTAATGCTAAATATTAAAATAGTCTCACAGTAAGTTTAGTACGTCATAAATGTCTAAGTTAAATAGACCTTGGGTTCTTAAGATAAAAAACAGAAAATGAGATTTTATGATCAAATTGAAAATTAAATGGTAGAACTAAACAATATATAAATTCTGGCAATAATATTTTTACCTCAGTTGAAGATGTATCTTGCTCATATATTAAATATATTTAGATTAACAGTATAACCATGTTTTCAGTGTCATTTTTACATGCTTTTTTTTTTCAGCTTGATATACCAAAATGTTAAAAACTTGAGAAAAACTTCTTAAAATGATTTTATTAGTCACAGCTATGTTAGAACAATACTGAGACCCAGGTTTTAGGTCAAAGATGTTTAACATGCTATTATTTAGCTTTTATTATTTGTCTTTGCAGTGCCCTACTCTATATTTTATTTGTTAAAATTTCTTAGAACAATGAATTCTTAGAAATCCCTGAAATCACTCCCCAATTCAATTCCTGAATTTCCTCCATAACTTCCTGACCAAATGATTGTCCAGTCTGTACCTCTCTTATACAGTATATATGTTTACTGTACACTGGCTGAAACAGTGCATTTCATGTCCAAAGAGCTACAATTATTAGAAAGTTCTTACTTTAGTTGAGTGTAATCTACCCTCCTCCTCATCCACCACAGCTTTTGCCTGTTGACACTCTCTCTGACTTCTGAATCAGAACAAGTCTAAGTCTACTTCTACATAGCAGCGCATCAGGAATTTGAAGGCAGCAGATCACATCTGCCATAATTTCTTTCAATTGTCCTTGACTTTACATAATTATTCCCAATGTGTGATTTATGCATCCTTGCCTGTCTTGTCTTTCCTCCTCTAGAGATAAACAGCCAATGCTGTTTTCCAGGGGAAAGTGATAGCCACTGGGGTAATGTATCAGTCATGGTCCAGTCAAGAGACAGAAACCATTTGCTAATTAGAACAGAGCAAGCTTAATCTAAAGAAGTATTAACTATAACAGGGGACTGGAGTAAGGAAGGATTGGCTATTTAGAAGTAAAGAGAACTCTAGGGAATATAGAAATAGCAAAGATATAAAGTGGGTGCCTACCCTTAGAGATGAGATAGGACATCCAAGAAAGGGCCCCTAGCCTTCCTTGGCCTGAGATCTGATTAGTTAGAAAAGGTCATAGCTATGGTTCTCTGAATAACAATGTGGCAGTTTGATACTATTAATGAATTCCAAAAAGAGATACAGATTATATTTGTAAACTGGTCTGTTCCTGTGGGTAGGATACCCTTTGACTGTATTAAATTCAGCTGAGATGTCTTTGATTAAATTATGCTAAGATTAGGGCTTTGATTTGACCGTGTCATTGGGATGTGCAGGGTTGAGTCCCCACCCCCTTGGTGGGCTGGTAAACAGACTCGCACAGAAGTAGACAGGAGAAGTAGACATTCAGAGAGTAGATACATAGAGAAAATACACAGAGGATGCTATGGCCCTGGAAAGGGAGATGAGCTGATAGTCTACAGCTGACCTTGTGAAGAAAACAGAGCAGGCGAGCTCGGAAAGAAACAAGCCCTAGAGGAACATAGGAACAGAGATGAGCCCTAAGCGAGCCTGCAGCTGAGATCGGAAGAAGCTGGGACCATGGACCCTTAAGAGGAAAGAAGAAGGCTGAACCATCACAGACATCACCCCCATTCTTGCTTCAACACATGTCAACAGACTTTGGGTGAGAAAGTACCTCTTATGCTACCTTGAGTTGAACTCTTTATGGCCTGGTAACTGCAAGCTTCCATTCCAAATAAATACCATTTATAAAAACCAATAGATTTCTGGTACTTTGCATCAGCACCTCTTTGGCTGATTAATAAGATAGAGACATTGCAATGATGCTGCACTGGCAGAACTTGCTAGAGATTTACTCCAGAACTTGCTGGAAATCTGTAGTATAGTAGCCAGAGAAAGCTGTTCAGAGGAAGCCATCTCACCAAGGGCATTCCGCTCTGAAATCACCCAAGGGCAGTGCTGGACACAAGCTGCTAGCCTTGTGTGCTACTGGCTGCCATGTACTCTGTGAGTCTACTGCCAGAGTAACAATGTATGTTCAGGAAGCTGTCAAGAGAGTGCCTTGAATAAGGAAGGATAACTCCTTCCTTCTAGAATGTTTCTCCAACACCTTCTACCAGCAAAGCTTACCATGTGCCAGCTGGTAAGGAAATGTAGTGGGCCCATCTCCTTTTTCACAGGCAGGCAATGAAGGCTGAATTTGGAGCTGCTAATAAATTGATAACTGGGACAGGTGATACAACAGGTGGCTTGATATAATGCCATGATTACAGCCCTCCTGTTGCCTTGGATCTCTGCTTTTTGTGGAGGTTGAGTCACATTGATGTTGTAAATATTTTGGGCAGGAGTGAAGCATTTGAATGGGTGGTTTCCCACAGTGAAGGAACAGGAGACCTAGCTGCCCAGAGGTGGCAGTATGTGACAATCGAATGACGCCCGGTTGCATATGGCAGAGAAAGAGGGCTGGATTCTGTACCACATCCCTTCTCTCCTCATCCTGGCCACCTCATACCCAGCTTGGTGACATTGAAGTAGCGAGGTCCTTGACTTCTGTTAAACAAGCAGTTCTGTTCTGCCCAAGTCTCAGGTAATTGGAAGGGTCAAATGACAGAGCGAGACAGCCGTATTCAGTGTGAGCTGCTGGTCTGGTTGTTTACTAAGAGTAATACTAGTACTTTTTGTGGGTGCTCTGTGTTGACATGAGATTCTGCAGCTTAGGAAGCATTTTGGTGGAGGAAAAGTTCACATACGAAATAAAATAATTTTGAAAGGATAGGTGCAACGTGGTGGCATTTTCAGGACATTGGAATTGTTCTGCATGATATTGCAGTGGCAGGTACAGGCCATTATACATTTTGTCAAAACCTATAAAATTGTGTGGAGCAAAGTGTAAATATAATGTAAATGATGGTCCTTGGTTAGTAGCAATGCTTCTACATGTGTTTATCAAATTGTAACACATGTACCACACTAAAAAAAGATGTTGATGTGAGAAAGAAAGGGAGGGGGGAGCAGTGGGAAATATGCTGTAGCAATTGGTATTATTTACAAATTCCAAAATAGATATCAGATTATGTCTGTAAATTAGTGTGCTCCTCTGGGTGTATTAGATTGTATTGGATTCAGAGGTTTCACTTTTACTTGATTAAATTATGACCAAGTCTTTGATTGGGCCACATCAGTAGAACCCTGGTGGGGACTCACAGAGAAAAGATGTGGCAGAGGACAGAGTTGGGAGTTTTTAATACTAGAGCCCCAGGAAGTAAATACACAGAGAAGCAGTTGTGTGAGGAAAGAGAGAAGGCTCCATTAGACACAGGAGGGGTCCCAGGAAGAAAGATGAGCAGTTCGCCTTGTGGAGAGAGCAGAGTCACTGAGCCCAGAGAGAAGTGAGCCCGGAAGAGAGACAAGACTTATCCCAGCCTACAGCTGATATTGGAAAAAGCTGGGACCATGGAGCCTTAAGAGGAAGAGGAAGCCGAACCTTGCAAACATTTGCAGTCATCTTGGTCCAACACGGGGCAACAGACTTTGGTGAGGGACGTAACTTATGCTTTATGGCCTGGTAACTGTAAGCTTGTACTCCAAATAAATACCCTTTATAAAAGCCAACAGATTTCTGGTATTTTGCATCAGTGCCCCTTTGGCTGACTAATACATGTGGGAATCTCCTATATTTTTATATAATATTTATGTAATCTAAAGCCTCTTTAAAAACAAAAACAAAAACAAATACATATTTTTAAAAAGGAATTGATCTGGGGAGCAGATGTAGTTCAAGTGGTTGAACACCTGCTCCCCATGTACAATGTCCCAGGTTTGATCCCCACTGCCTCTTAAAAATAAAACAAACCAACAGGGAAGTGGACTTGGCCCAGTGGTTAGGGCGTCCGCCTACACATGGGAGGTCCGCGGTTCAAATCCCGGGCCTCCTGACCCGTGTGCAGCTGGCCCACGAGCAGTGCTGATGAGCGCAAGGAGTGCTGGGTCACGCAGGGGTGTCCCGCGTGTAGGGGAGCCCCATGCACGGGGAGTGCACCCCGTAAGGAGAGCTGCCTAGTGCGAAAGAAAGTGCAGCCTGCCCAGCAATGGTGCCACACACAGGGAGAGCTGACGCAACAGAAACTCAGATTCCCGGTGCCGCTGACAACAACAGAAGCGAACAAAAAAGAACATGCAGCAAATAGACACAGAGAGCAGACAACTGGGGCGGGGGTAGGGAGAGAAATAAATAAATAAATCTTTAAAAAACAAACAAACAAACAAATGAAAAACCAACTCTCATTGGGGAGCAGATGTAGCTCAGTGGTCGGGTGCCTGCTTCCCACGTACGAGTCCCTGGGTGCATTCCCTAGTACCTCCTGAAAAAGAAAAGGAGCACTAGGGTGAGCCAGGGGGGCTCAGCCCTGTTCCTACTCTAAAGCAACGTTACCTCCCTGCAGGCTGCTGCCAGATCCCCTAGGGCTGATCTCGGACCCCCCACCCCACAGTCCTGGCCTTGGCCTCACCCAGTGCCCCAGGCCAAGACAGCCCGCTCCTCAGGGGCTTTCTTGAGCTACATAAACCAGACGTGGGCTCTGCCTGCCAAATTCACTCTTGCGCGTGGAGATGGCGGCTGGGATTTGAGTCCGGGCTCTGGGGAGGTGAGAGGTTGGCAGGCCAGTCTGCCGCCCCCTGCCCTCCCCCACAGGACATCCATCTAATTGACGGCAAGAGGCTGCGGAGCTGCTGGGCAAAACACCAGCCCGTTCCCGGAACACCGGGGGTCTTGTTTGTTCTTTCAGAAGGTGGGAAATGTGCCCAGCGAGAGAGCCTGGTCCCCGGAGCCGGGCTCACAGGCGGCCACTTGTGTTCCCAAGGAGAGCCGGCCTTCGCCCAGCAGCACCCTGAGAGTGGGCTGGCTTTCCATCGGAGCGGGGAGGACGCCAACCACCTGCTTGGCCAGGAGCTTTCCTTATCCGCACTGTGGGGATGGGTGGTAGTCTTCCCATCGTTCACAGAATCAACATGATTTGATTTTGTGGTTGTTCGTGTATATTAATTCAACTCCTGTTCAGTGCCTATTATTCTTAAGTGATTTTTGCAAGAGTAGTGAGTTGGTGATCCTATTAGAGCATCGGGAACGGAGTGGCTGGAGTGGGGAGAAGGGCAACTATGGACAGGTCCTTCTTCCCTCTTAAGAGGTCCTGCAGCATTTTAGTTATTTATGGCTGCACAACAAACGACTCCAAAACCTAGGGCTGGGAAGCAGACTTGATTCAATGGGTAGGGTGTCAGCCTACCACATGGAGGTCCAGGGTTCAAACCCAGAGCCTCCTGACCCGTGTGATGAGCTGACCCATGGGCAGCGCTGATGCACGCAAGGAGTGCCGTGCCACGAAGGGGTGTCCCCTGCACAGGGGAGCCCCACGTGCAAGGAGTGTGCCGCATAAGGAGAGCCGCCCTGTGCAAAAAAAGCACAGCCTGCCCAGGAGAGGGCGCCACACACACGGAGAGCTGATACAGCAAGATGAGGCAAAAAAAGAAACACAGATTCCTGTGCCGCTGACAAGAATTGAAGTGGACACAGAAGAACACACAGCAAATGGACGCAGAGAGCAGACAACTGTGTGGGGGGAGCAGGAGAGAGAAATAAATAAAAATAAATCTTTAAAAACAAAAAACTAAGAACAGAAAACCTAGGGCTTAACACAGACACCATTTTATCATATTCTCACAACATTTTGGCTCAGGAATCCAGGCAGGGCTCAGCTGGGAAATTCTTCTGCTCCATTTGGATTTACTGGAGCCACTCGGTGGCATTGGGAGATGGCCCCAGGCTCGCCTGTTGAGCCTTGCGGGAGGGCTGGCTGGCTGGGAAGAGCTGGGTCCCTGGAATGGAGGGCACGCGGTGGGCTCCACGTCCAGCAGCCTCAGGGTGGTTGGGTTTCTCACGCCGCAGTTCAGGCATTGAGCGTGGGTGTTCTGGCAAACAAAAAGGGTGCTGCACGGCCTTGTGTTTTTAATTAAGTTAATTAAGTTTTAATGTTGGTAACATATATGTAACACAAAATTTCCCATTTTTTTTTAACCACCTTCCTGTGTTCATTTCAATGATATCAATTACATTCACAATATTCCTAAAATTGTGCATGTGAATACATTCCCTTTGAAAACTGAGCATTAGCTTTCCCTTTCGTGTGAAACAAAAAGAGAAATTGAAAATAAAGAGGAACAAAATTACAGTGGAGAGAATCGTCCTGGTTGCCGACTTCCTGCTGCTAGAGGCGGGGTTGTGGTGGGGGGCGCTGGCTACTCAGTGTGGAATTGTGTGGGGTGGCCCGGGGCAGCCTTGGAGCAGGGCTGAGGCTGGACTTGCGGTGAATCGTGAGGTGGCCCATGTGGCTGTGTGGGAAAGGCAGCTCAAGAAAATAGTATCCGGGCGGCGGACTTGGCCCAGTGGTTAGGGCATCCACCTACCACACGGGAGGTCTGCGGTTCAAACCCCGCGTGGTGCCACCCAATGAAACCTCCACATGTAAATAAATGTGTGAAGAAAGTAAAAAATAATTACAACAGAGAATGTCAATTCTGAGTAAGATCCTACAGGTTCTGCTGATTCTCCCATCTAGTGGGAGGACTCTTGGCAGTTATCATTAGGAGATAATTTTACTTTAAAAGTGTCATCTTAAACTGTAAGGATGTCCATTAAGCATCACCATTGAACATATCAAAGGAGAAGCCACATTGTCAAAAAGCCCAATTAACCCACCCAGACACCTCCAACCCATACTTTGCTTAAGTTCTACAACCCCATTTGTAAAGATATTTTCTTTTTTTAAAATAATAGAAAGTAGACAGATACATGTGGGTAAAATGCTAACTGTCCATGGTCACATAGAGACAGTTGGAATCCCATTCCCAAAACTTTTTCATTGCTCCAAACAGAAACTCTCTACACATCAAGTAATAACTCCCCATTCAAGCTCTGCCCCCATTGGCTCCTGGCAACCTGTAATCTACTTTCTGTCTATATTAAATTGCTTATTCAAAATAATTCATATAAATGGAATCATACAATATTCATCCTGCTGTGTCTGGTTTATTTCACTCAGCACAAAGTTTTCAGTGTTTGCCCATGCCGTAGTGTGTATCAGAACTTTGTTTCTTTTGATAGCTGAATAATATTCTTTTATGTTTATACCACATTTTGCTTATCTGTTCATCTGCTGCTGGACACTTGGATTGTTTCTACCTTTGGGCTACTATGAATAATGCTGCTATGAACATTGGTGTGCAATACCTGTTTTCTATTTAGTTTGGCGTTCTTAGCAGTGGAATTGCCTGTTCATATGGTAATTCTGTATTTAACTTTCTGAGGGACCACTATACTGTTTTCTACTGCAGCTGTACCATTTTCCATTCCCACCAGCAATGCACGAGGGTTCCTATTTTCCACATCCTTGTCAACACTTATTTTCTGTTCTTTTTTTTTAATTTTAATTTAATTTTAATTTTTAAGTAATAGCCGTCCTGGTAGGCGTGGAGTAGTTTTGCATTTCCTGGATGGCTAATGACCTAACATTGGAACACAGTATCACTTCTGCCATTTTCTATTGGTTGGAGGAGTCACAAGTCCACCTGTGTTTAAAGGGATAGACCCCATCTCTTGATAGGCAGAAGGCCAAAGAATTTGTGGCCATATTTTTAAATGGCCACACATAGTACACTGGAAAGATCATGGAAGAGCAGCCTGCCAATGCTAAGGGAGTGTTCACTCTTGTTGTTTCAGTAACAAGCTGAATGGCTTTGCGCAAATCATATAGGTTCCAATTTCCACTTTTATAAAAACAGCATTAAATTAAAGGATCTCATATCCTTCCAATAATAAGATTCTAGGAATATTATGGACATCTAGGAAAGTTTTATGCAACAGATATGCTGATGATACAAAATGTCTCATGGGAGGTCAAAGGTTTGAGCTTTAAAATGATGGGGTACATTTGGCTTTGTGTTTGGTTGAATGAGTGAACAGAACTATGTTTCAGGCAGGATCTGACAACTGGTTCTCTTTGAGTCTGGAGGCCGATGTACTGTTGAGAAGGTGTTAGGGAAGACTCCATGTGGGAGAAAGGACAGCCAGTCACTGCCACTGTCAGAACATCCAGGGCTGTAGAAGGCACAGGTGGGCAGATGTTAGCCCAGAGCAAGGACCTTGGGGTAAACCATCCACCTTTAGGCTGGTGGGATTGGGGTGGGAAGATGCTGGAGGGGGTCCCCAGGAAGGAACCAGAGGGTGGGTTTGGTCTCTGAGTAAGGAAGGGTGTAGTGATTCATTGTGCCTGGTGTTTTCTATTTTATCTCTACTTAGGAAAATAACTGAGTGGCTAATGGGGTCACTCAGAGGGTACACGGACACTCAGGCGTTTGACCACCAGAATTCACTGGAAAAGTCAATCTTCTGCTTTCTGTGGAGGGGGCCCTGGTGTGAAGTGACAAGGCTGCTGGATTATGTGCTGGATTATCCCTCGGCATCCAAAGGTACCTGTGCAATAAGACCCAGGCAGCTGCTTGCTTGGTGGGAGAGGGAGCCAAGCCTCCCTGAAGAGTCGATCTTGCTGGTCAGTGAGGGAAGAGAAGTGGGTCAGGGACTGGGATGGGGTCCCTGAAGCTCGGGCTGAATCTTCCAGGCCAGACAAGGAAGTGCTTTCTTTACTTAGGGTTCCAGCCAGGGCCAGAGTTGGTGGTGTCATGCGTGGAGAGAATGAAAGTCAGGTGCCTGAGAACTGTCAGACTCAGTGGTGTCGATAGCAGTGTCAACTCCAAGCTTCTGCAAGTTCATTTCTTTTTTTTTTTTTTTTTGCCTATCAGTTTTGAGGTTCTTGCTGAAAATTCTATAATGTAGCTTTTCTCAGAGCAGTTTTAGAGAAGAGTGTTTGGAACATGCTTAATGGAAGAGAAAGGCACATCTGGAGACCAGAGGTGGCTTTAGCAGCAGAAATCAAAATGAAACCCTTAGGGAGAAGGAGGACACTCAGAGACTGGGCTGCTTCATCAGCTCCCCTCCAAATCTGAAGAAAGAGTTTTTCTTACTGAAGTCTTTCTCTGCTCGGATCTCCGAAGCTCGGTTTTTCATAAGGGAAATCGTTTTATTGTTCAGTGAAGTCAGTTTGTGCTGGACATTGGAAACATCAGTAAAGTCCCCATCCAGGGGTACTTTGATGTCTTTGCATTTTAAACAATAGTTTTGTCTGTAAAACCATAACAAATGACAAAACTAAAAGGGGCCAAAGGAGAACTTGAATTGTCATCAAGGTCCTCAATACAGTTCAAGCTCTGTTGAATTCAGTGGGTGGAATAATCACTTGGCTAGCAGACATTTTTAAGACAATAACTCTTTTTAAACTTAGTCAGTAGAGGAACTCTATATGGGAGTAGAATTCTGTTCCCTTTGGTTTTGGGAATCAGTAATTAAAAGTGAAAGAATAGGGGTTGTATACTGGATAAGAGGGAGAACATTTGAACAATTAGGCTAGTCAGAACGAAATGGGCTTTCTTAGAGAGGAAGAAAGAATCCCTTTTGGTAGACGTAACCTGGAAAAGAGGATTTTCATGGCTGATCAGTTGACTTCTAAGGTTCTTTCTTATGCTAAGATTTCATGATTCCATAATTCCAAGCTTCAGCTTTTTTGCTTGCAAGATAAACGTTTGGATCCAGGACCTTCTCACAGGCACTACAGATCCTGCCTGAAATATCGTCGTAAAGGTTTTGGGGTATGTGTTTATGTGTCTCCAGAGAAGAGACCAAATTAGTTCTAACTGTGGTTTCTTTACCTTAAAATAATAAATGTCAGCCTTGTTTGGGTCTGGGATTTTCACTCAGTAACTTGTTCTTTAGGTGAAACATTTGCAATGTGATAAAGTAAACACATCCTTGAAGGTATTTCAACACAGCAGGAACCACTCCACAGATCCAGAAAAACATTCCCCTTTTCCACACACAGTGAATTAGTCTTTTCAAAGCACCACGCCTTGCCCACTCTCCATCCTCTCCAGAACTGGCTGGTGACCCTGCTCTAGAAGGTGATTTTCTTTTTCTTTTTCTTAATATACTTTTTAATTTTATTTTTTTAAAGATATTGAGATTATATAAATGTTACATAAAAACATATAGGGGATTCCCATATGCTCTCCTCCCTAGCCCTCCCACATTTTCCCACATTAACAACATCCTTCATTAGTGTGGTTCATTTTTTACAACTGATGAACACATTTTGGAGCATTGCCACTAAGTATGGATTATACTTTACATTAGAGTTTACATTCTCTTACACATTTTTGTGAGTTATTACAAGATATATAATGGCCTATATCTGTCTTCGCAATGTCATTCAGGGCAATTTCCAAGTCCTGAAAATGTCCCCAAATTACAGGTATTTTTCCCTCTCTCTCTCCTCAAAACCTCCAGTGACCACTGCTTCCACATCAATGATAAAAGTTCTTCTATTGCTAGTCACAATAAGTCTATAGTAGAATAACAGCAAGTCTACACTAGTCTATCATTCATTCCTCAATCCTGAGGATTCTGGGATGGTGATGCCCACTCTGCCTCTAACTGGGAGGGGGCTTAGATCCCATGGGGCAGATGGATGGGATTATCTGGCTTGCAGTTGCAGACTCTCTCTGTTCCTTGGGATGGTTGTTGTCCATCATCATCTCCTTGTTAGTTGTCCTGGGTGAGTCCAATGAACTGGAGAGTAGGTGTTGCAACTCTGCAGAGATTCAGAACCCAGCTGGTACATGGACAAGCCAAGATTTAAGTCTCTTGGACATACACCTATCAAGTCTAGTACTAACTATAGGTTCAAACAGAAGGGGCAGAAGAACCATGTGTAGGGAACCCACCACTGAGTCCAACTCTGTCACACTTGGGAGCATAAATTCCAAAGTAGGGCCCACTGACAGGGTGCCAAACTCCTGAGCTGTTTGCCCTGCCTATAGTGTCTGGATGTCTCCAGAGCCCTCAGGAGCCACTATTTGAAGCAATATTTACTGAGGCAGTCAATGAGATCCTGTTTAGACATGCATAAATGTAACCTCTGGAACGACCTCCTGACTCATTTTGAAGTCTCTTAGCCATATAAACTCATTTGTATTTACCCTTCCCCTTTTTGGTCAAGGTCTTTTTCCAGTCATGTTTCTAGTTGGTTCTTGGTAGTAGTCTCTTGGTGGTAGGGAAGCTCATCTCTGGGAGTCATGTCCCACACTGGGGGGAAGGTAATGCGTTTATTTTCTGAGTTTGGCTTAGAGAGAGGCCACATTTAAGCAACAAGGAGGCTCTCAGGAGGTAATTCTTAGGCACCCTATAATACTAGGCTAAGTATTAATTTCAAAAGTAAAATTTCATAAGTACAGTCATTACTATTGATGGCCTGTCAATGTTCCATCATCCTTTTCTAGTGACTGCACCTGTACTCAGGGGATACTTGCTGTCCAATTAGAGAATGTGGCAGAGTTCCCCACTTTAAAAAAAATTGTAATTTACTCATTATTTTTAAAACTATCATTATTATATCATTTTCCTATGAATTGTATTCGGTTATTTTGCTGGCTTCAATTTTGAAGAAGTTTTGGATCACATTAGGGTTATAACTGTAGGAAGGGAGGATGATTGGTGGGGGGTGTCAGAGATGGGGGATGCAAGGGAGGGGGCTCACCTGGAGCATACCTGTAAGCATACGAATATGTTCAAGTGTCCATGGGGCATTGTCACCGTGGGTGGAGTTTCATACAATAACCAAAAGAATATCAGACAGTGACTTTCAAACACTGTTTTTACCACAATTTACATTAAGAAATACATTTTATGTTCCAAGCCAGGACACACTCGTATACTAAACTATTATAAAAATTTCACAAAACAGTACTTACTTTTACTCTCTATGATCCACTGTCATATTTCCAATCATATATTTTCTGTGTCCTTTTGTTTTCTACTTTGTTTAAAAAAAATGCTGTTCACAGCCAACTAAACTGAGCTGCTACCATGTGTCAGACCCTGCTGGATACAGATGTTAATAGCCCGTAATCTCTTTCCTTAAGAAACCTACAACATAGGTGACGAGAACCAATTAAAGATCAAACTTTTTCCTGAAGTCCCTTGAGCGCTACTTTGGGAATCCCAGGCTTCTTGGAGAACAGGAAGGATTTTCCTTGGCTTTTGATGGGCAAAAGCAAAGAGCTTTGGATCCTGGGGCCACTGTGTTTAGAATTCAAGTCTCTGAAGGATGGGGGACATGAGCCTGGTGAAGGAGGAGATTTCTCTCACCCCCTTCCTTTTGCCAAGAACCTCCTCATTTAGTGCCTCCTGGTGGCTGGATGGTGCCCACATATTGGCCACATGGTGGGACCTGAGAGACTGAGGTAGCCTTTCAAGAGGCTTGGCTTGGTTCTGCAATGAGCCAGTCACACAAGGAGCTGAACCTGCAACCTCAGAAAGTGTGATAATGACCATATCTTTTACTACTTCATTTAAACCTCACAACAGTGACATGATGGAGCATTATGAAACCCATTTTAAGACTGAAAAAAGCAAAGGATGGAGTATTTCTGAAACCATGGAAAGCCAAAACCAGTTTGTGGGGATGTCCTCTGTTCCTGTAAACTTTCCTTCTGAGCTTGTTTAATCAAAGATCCTATCACCTTTGCATGCACAGAGACACTGTTGTCCTTTACATGACCTTTGAGACACCAGGAAAATGGCCACCTCCCTCAGAATTAAGATTACCGGGACAAGGAGGCCCTGGAAGCATATCAAATGCAAGAGGTCCTTCAATAAGGAAGATCTGGCCTGAATGCCACTCTACCACATATGCACAACTCTATACTTAACCAATTGGACTATGCCAAGTCAAACTTCCCCACATCTGTCTCCACCTGTCGCCTCCCACTTCCATAAAATCTCCCTTACCTCTCAGATTGGGGAGACAGATTTGAGCTTTGCCTCCTGTCTCCATGCTGGTCAACCTTGCAATAAAACTCTTTCTTTTCTCAAAATCCCGATGTTATAGTATCGGTCTCTGTGCGTGTTGGGCAGCGAGCTCTAGCTTGGTAACTTTTCCAGTAATTTTCTCTAGATCCCACAGCCAAAACTGGCAGAGCTTGGTCCAAGCCCAGATATGGAGGATTCTGAAGTCCATAGTCTCAGCCCTGCATGTGGGGAGGGGCTGAGACTAGACCTAAGGAAGGGAAGAAAAAGAAAGAAAAATGACACTTTGCTGAAAGGCTCTGGAGAAGGTGGGGAGAGGGTCTTTACCCCTTGCCCATGCCCTTTGATCAGTAGGCCCACCCTCTGATCTGTAGGCCGGATAACACTCATCAGACGCGAGAGCAGGGCAATTGATCAGAGGCTTGCTAAGTTCTTAGATCCTCCAAGTATTCCTCATTCCCGCACTGATCAGCTTGCAATCAAAAGACATTCACTCAGCTTTGACCCTTGGCCATAGCAGTTTTTCTGTCCCTGTCCCCAGGCCCCACCTCCGTTCACAGAAATGTATCAGTGAGGACAGAAAGGAGGCTCAGTCGTGCAGTTGACAGGAAAGAGTTATGTTTTGTTTGCCTGGAAATTCTGACTTAGGCTTTTCTCACGTAAAACCTCCCCAAGGAATGAGAATGGCCTAAGGATTATCCGTGGTTAGACATGGCTGCAAATTGGTTTATCTTTTGGGCTGATGTAGTGGGCAGGAGAACTGGGGTCTCCTGTCTGGCTTGCCTTGCCATCACTCCTTGACTTGCCATGGCCTCAAAATTGGGAGTACCTGGGCAGATGTTCCTATAAAATGTTCATGCTAATGCATAGAAGATATGTGAGTGCCCTTTTATTTCCACATCAAAGCAAACATAAAAGAAAACTCCATTCCTCAGGGAGACTACAAAAATAGGAACCAGGATCCTTTTCCATCTCCAAGCAACTTACTTAGGAAAATGGGTCCTTTCTGACTCTTCGTTCTGCCCTTCTTGGCCCGTTATCAAACTAATAAGTTTAATGTGAGAATCAACCATTATTGCCAAACAAGAACAACTGGTTTAGGTCCCAGACAAAGCCATATAGAATTACATGGATGAGAGCCAGCATTATTCAAAGTTAAACACCCCCACACTTAATTCAATTTATTTATTCAGCTCGGGACTTGGGGAATATACAATTTAAACCAAAAAATAAGACTATAAAGGGTATTATATATCAATCTGGTTACCAGAAAAGGAGGCTGCAGTCCAGCCTCTCCTTGACACTATGTGGTTTTTCTCAGGAGTCCTATATGTAAATCCAGAAGGCTTTGTGATGACAAAGCCTTTTGATAAAATCTGCCTTAGAACTGACTATGAACATTTCCTTTGGAAAACTAGAAAGAGTTTTATTCTGAATATGCCATAAATTTTGAAGAGGTCCCTGCATTGTGCAGTAGTTTATCAAGCAATGAGAGTGTTCAGACAGATGTGCTTTGTAAATTTCCTTCAACAACCAGAGAAGCGAGCAACTTCAGAGCCTAAAGCTTTGAAAGATTTAGCTGGTGTGGTGTTTGATACAATTCAGTATGCATTTATTTGGAGTGAGAGACTTTGCTGGATAAAGATGTCCTTCTCTTTGTTATGAAGAATAACCTTTATTAGCCAGTTTCAGAGAAGTCAGGAGGGACGTTATGAAGTAATCTGGAAAGAAAATCATTAAGCTTTCAACTTAAAAAAAACAAAACAAGGTAATGAATGAAAGAGATGTCTTCCCTCCCTGCCTGGCTCTCAGCCCTAGAGAGTAGAGGTGAGAGTGGGTTCCAGGGTGGGGAGGGGGGGTAGAGAGGGTTAATGTTCAGGAGTGTCAATTGAAAACCTTTTTTTTTTGATAACAGGTATGAATCTTACCATAGATACTCAAAAATGAATTTTATTTTATTTTTCAAATCAAATTAAGTGCAACTTTAAGCCCTTACCCTGCTGAACTGGTGGGAAAATTAATCCACCAAGGGCTTTGCAAAGTTGGCAAAGTCTTATGGAGCTCCAAAGCATCAGGGAGAACTTTCTGATCACCACTGGGAGCCCCACAAGGGCTGCATGGGCTCTGGGTCTCCAGTGGCCCTGCAGCCACCAAAGCGTGGGATGGATTTCTCCCAGGGCTGGGAGCACAGGGTCCAGCATCTGACCTCCTTCGATGTGCCATGCAGCCACCCCATAAGGACTCACCAACATTCCAGATCTCAGCCATCAAGATGACCTCACAAGTCTCTGTTACCTTCTCAGTTCTGGGGACCCTGTCTTCTCTCCCCTCCCCTTCATGGACATGGCACATAATCTCCTCAATGAGTCTAGGCCAGAGATTGCAATGAGACTGAATGCAGTTCACAAATACGTTTTGTTTGGCTCACACAGTACTTAGCTCTTGTTTTAATTAAAACCTAGCTCCACAGTAGAAGGCAAACAAGGAACTAGCAGCTAAAGGAGAGTGCAGCATTCCTGCACTGCTTTCCCCCACATGCCTCATTGACTGGTTGGTACTGTGTCATGCTATACCCCATGATAAGGTCTACTAGTTGCTTCCTTCTTATGTTATAGGCCTCCCTTATAGGTCTTTGCATTGACTTAGATTAGATTTTTCACAAAGGCAGGAAAAGAGGTTGTCTTCTAGGCAACCTCTTTCAGCCCTGTGATACAGACTTCCTCCCAAGCAAGAGAGCACATAGGCAAGTGACTGACTTAAATGGTGTATTAGGTAAAAAATGAGGAGAGAAAAATATAAATTATATTCTTAAGAATTCATATTGTCACACTGTAACAATAAAAAACAAGAAAGCAAAAAAGAGCAATTTAACATTTCCTTGTCAAAACCTCCTGCACTATATCATTGCACCAATATGGCTGCACTTATACTGGCTTCTGCTATGCCAACTCACTGAGGAAGAGAACAAAGGGTCGATCTGGGCAAAAGAAAGAATTCTGGGAATGGGAATGGGGAAAATGTAATTAATGGTGGTGAGATGTTGTTAGGCCTAGAAATTTCTCTGGAGGCTTGAGGTCGCCCAGTACATCTGTAGTCTAGGCTGATGGCACTGCCATTAGTCCAGGTCCAAGCAGGCCCTCTGCTGGGTGAAATCATGAGAACGACTTCATGTAACCTTGTGACAACACTGGGGTTTGAGTATTTATTTCTCCTCTCAACTGTACTATGTTATTTTAGGAGGTAGGATACAGTCAATATCATAGTCTGTCCTCTGACACTAGTTTCATCTGAGAGAGGGTAAAGGACTCACTCTGAAGTTCCTCTGTCTTTCATCCTGAGTCTCCAGATAAGACGATAGAGAGGGAAAGTCTGGGTAAAAGAAGTATCCCAGGGAAGGAAGGGTCAGGCCTTAAAAGAAAGGATATGGTTCTGGAAGACAAAAATGGAGAGAAGAGGGGAGATAAAGGTGGGGAATGTCCTTCGCAGCTTCACCCCTCTCATCTTCCCCATCCTGCTTCCCCTTCCTCCTGTTTCCTTGAATGCCCCATTCCAAGAAAGCTTTATCAGAGACTTCTGCAAGTAGATTGGATTCTAGATTAGCTCTTATTAGCAAATGACTAACTAGCATAAAAATATACCAGATATCACTTAGTTACACAGAAGTCTGGGAAATTGAAATAAGAAGAGGGAAAAGGATGACAGACAGCAAAACTGGAAAATACTCAAATCTATCAGTTTGTAAAATATTTCTAGTGATGGTGGAGAGAATCCTAAAAGTGTAAAGCAAGAGAACATTCATTCCGTAGATCAGGGCTGACCTTGGTGGTTCTCACTCCTTGGAAGCTGAGAAGCCAAACTCAAAAGTAATTTAAGAATAGGCACTATATGGTGATTGGGATATTTTTAAAGCTCTGTAGGATTTAAGAGCCATTAAAACCAAAAAGCTCTTTATATGTCCTTCTTTATGCCTAATCCAAATTCTTCCAGCTGCTAAGTGCACTGTAAATTGATACAGCTCTGCAATCATGGCACCTTGCTTCATCATCACTAATGCCATTATTGGTACCTAGCTCAACACTTCACGTTGTGCCTTTTACACAAGTGATGTCAATGTTACATACCTGTCGTTCTTTATTGTTTCTCATTTTTCTTTTCTTTTTTATCTTTATCATTCTCCTTTTTTTTTTTGCTTTTTAAAAAACAGCTTTATTGAGATATATAATTTACAGACTGTAAAATTCACCCGCTGTAAGTATACAACTCAATATTTTAAAATAAACTTATTAAGTTGTGTAACTATCACTGCAATCCAGTTTTTGAACATTTTCATCACCCCAAAAAGTTCCTCCATGCCCATTTGCAGTTAATCCCTTTTCCACGCCAGCCCCAGGAGATGACTGATATTTCTGATTCTACAGAGTTGCTCTTTCTGGACAGTTCACATAAATGGAATTATATGAGTCTTTCCTTTCTGAGCATCATGGTTTTGTGGCTCATCTATATTGTAGTATGGATCTGTGTACCAACACATAGTATTGTCTCTCTTTTTATGGTAGTCATTCTAGTGGAAACCTCATTATAGTTAGAATTGGCATTTTACTAACAATTAAAGAAGCTGGGTATCTTCTCATGTGCTTATTTGTCATTCATATATCTTCTTGGGGAAATGTCTATTGAAAGATGTTGCCCATTTTAAAATTGAATTTCTTATTTTACTATTGAATTATGGAAATTCTTTATATATTCTGGATTCAAATCCTTTCTCAGTTACATTACTTGCAACTTTTGTTCTCCTACTTTGTGGATTGTCTTCATTTTTCTTAAAGGCATCTTTTGAAAAATGCCTTTTGGCAAAGTCTAATTTAGTAAAAATGTTTTTGTTCATATCTAAGTAATCTCTCCTTAATCCAGGACCACAAAGATTTTCTCTTATATATATTTTTTTAATTGCCTAATCTTTTTTTCTTTTTAAGATTTATTTTTTATTTATTTCTCTCCCCCTCCCCCTGCCCCAGTTGTCTGCTCTCTGGGTCCATTCGCTTTGTGTTCTTTTTGCTGCGTCATCTTTTGTGTCAGCTCTCCGTGTGTATGGTGCCATTCTTGGGCAGACTGCACTTTCTTTTGCACTGGGTGGCTCTCCTTACAGGGTTCATTCCTTGCACGTGGGGCTCCCCTACATGGGGGACACCCCTGCGTGGCACGGCACTCCTTGCGTGCATCAGCACTGTGCATGGGCCAACTCCACACGGGTCAAGGAGGCCTGGGGTTTGAACCCCAGTCCTCCCATGTGGTAGGCGGACGCCCTATCCATTGGGCCAAGTCTGCTTCCCTACTATATTTTCTTGCAAGTTTTATAGGTTTAGCTTTTACATTCAGATTGATGATCCATTCCAAATTAATTTTGTGTACAGTGTGAGGTAAGCATCTAAGTTCATATATGTTTGGTTTTTTTTGCATATGGGTAGCTAATTGTCCCTGCACCATTTGTTGAAAAATTATCCTTTCATCACTGATCTGTTTTGGCTAGAAATGTAAAAAAAAAAAAAAAAAAAAAAAAGAATTTCTTTATTTTCTATTCTGTTCCACTGATATGTGTGCATCCTTATGCCAATTTCACTATGTCTTGATTACTGTAGCTTTATGGTTAAATTTTTGAAAATGGGCAGAGGCTTCATTTGATGAGATACATTTATTCACACTCCTTGGCCATTCATTATAACTGTGAATCTAGCTACAGGCTACTAAGGGACTTACTTTCTTCATGCATAAACCTATTTCTGGGAATCATATGAATTGGATAACTTCATAGGTAGAAGAGGAAACTTTCCAGGGAAAAATGGCATTTACATAAATAGAACCCAGAAGGCTCATCCTTCAATTCTCCAATAGACTGGGGTCTTCTCTCATTATCTATGCAGAACATTTTGGGTTATCTGCTGGAAACATACACTACATTGAATTGTCACAGTGCCTAGATTTTATCATTACCAATTATTATACTGTGTGCTGTTTTCTTGGTCTCCTTCTCTATGCTGAAAGTTCTTTATCTTCTATTTTTTGTGTTCTACAGAGTAACCATCCCATTCTTGGTAGACAATGGGTACTAAATAGTTTAGTACTGGTTGATGCACTAATTCATTTGTAATAACTTTTGCCCACTTTCTGTTCTGATCCTCTTAAAAAAAAATTACGTGACTACTTCTGCATTTAATTCTTAAAATCTTAGCTTTAATACTTTTTATTTATTTTAAAGAATTATTTATTTATTTTTATGTATCCTCCTGCCCCCCCCTCCATTATTGTGCTGTCTGCTCTCTGTGCTATGTGATCTCTGCATCTGCTCATCTTCTCTTTAGGAGGCACTGGGAACCAAACCTAGGACCTCCTATGTGGGAGAAAGGCACTCAATCACTTGAAACACCTCAGCTCCCTGCTTTGTTGTATGTCTCATTGTCTCGCCTCTTTGTTTCTCCTTGTTGTGTCATCTTGTTGCGTCAGTTTGCCAGTGCCTGCCCGTTGCATGAGCTCGCTGTCTTGCTTGTCTTCTCCAGGAGGCACCAGGAACCAAACTCAGGACCTCCCATGTGGTAGGTGGGAGCTCAATTGCTTGAGCCATATCCTCTTCCCTAATACTTTTTAAATCAATTTGCTTTACTCCCTTTGTCAGATTATCTATTACTGCCTAATAAACAACCTGCATTAGTCAGGGTTTGGCGGAGAAATGAAATTGACAGGCTATATCTATATATCTCTTCAAGTATGTATATTTATGTAAATATTAAGAAAATTTTCCCTCATGTGACCATGAGGATTGGCAAGTTTGAATTCCATAAAGTAGGCTGCAAGTTGAAAATTCTTTTTTTTTTTTTCTTTTTTTTTTGCAAGTTGGAAATTCTGATGAAGGTGATCCTGAAGCCAGGAGAAGAGGGCTGACTGAAGAAAAGACAGGAATTTTTCTTTCTGACTTCTGAAATCCTCAGTTCTGGCTTTAAGGTTTCCAACTCAGTGGGTAAGGAGACTTCCTTCATCATCGAAGGCCATCTTTTCTATTGATTATAGATGCAATCCACCATAGATGCAATTAATTGACTATACGTGAAAATCCATCTATTAAATGCCCTCACAGTAACAATCAGGCCAGAGCATGCTTGACCAAACAATAACCTAATCAAGTTGGCAGATGAAATTAACTGTCACACCACTCTCAAATTAAGTGACTTAAAATTGTAACCATTTATATGCCAACAATTCTGCAGTATGGTCTGAGGTCAGCTGGGCTGTGCTTCTGCTGGTTTTATCTGGGATCACTCAGGAAGAAGCAGTCATCTGGAGACTTGGCTAGGGTGGATGATCTGAGTTAGCCTCATTTCCTGTTGGGTTCTTCAGATGGGACAACTGGAACAAGTTGGGGCTGGCTGGGTCTCCTTCTGTGGTTCCTAGTAGGGTCACCAGAGAGCTCAGGATTCCAAGAGAGCAGAAGAGGAGGAGGTAAGGCTATATCATTTCTGCTGCATTCTATTAGTCGTAACAAGTAGCATGCCACAATGCCAGAGGGAAGGAAATAGCGTCCACCTCTGATGGGAGAAGCAGTATATGCATTCCGAGATGGAGGAGCTTTCGGCCGCCATCTTTGCACATGATCTACTACACCCTCCAATTTGAGAGACTGATGCTATATGATAAGTATTTCCCTAGAAGGTCTCCAGCATAGAGTAAATGCTCAAAAAATTGTCACTGCTTGATGCATCCTGAAGGTGAGACTACCTCAAAACAGGAAGGGAACATGGGAGACATTGGAAGCCAAATTCCACAATTTTGTTGAGAGCTTAATCCAGAGGCCCATGACATTTGGCAGACTGCCAGCCGTGACATAGTCTTTTGCTGGAGAATACAGGCTCAAACCAGTGCTTTTGGTCCATTTATTAGAACAAAATTTTCCTGCTTCTCGTTTTGTAAAATCTCTGCTTCCTGGGCAGGCAGCTCCAGCCTATTCCACTTCTGTGCCCAACAAGCTCTGCTGGTTCTTCCTCCTGGATATCCCTCACTCTGCCCCCTCATCTCTACCCCGACTCCTCATGCCTTCCTACCCGGCCTATTGTGGGAGCCCTTCACTGGTCTTCCAGTCTCCAGTATTTTCCGTCCTCTACACTGTTGCCAGGGTATGATTTTTCTAAAATGTCCATCCGTCAAGGCACTCTCATGTCCATAGGATTGAGTTCGTATTCTTTAGCAGGGTGCTCAAAGCCTTTAGCCCCTGCCTACCTCACTGACAATATCTACCTCTGCTCCCCTCTGGCGTTCTTTAAGCCAGGTATTTCCTAAATTCTAGCACTTGAAATTCCTTGACTGTGCTCTTCTGTTTTAAGGCTCTGTGCCTATGTACATGCTATTCCCTGGGTCTGGGATGTCTCACTCTCCACCCCTAATCTGATGACAATTCCTGCATCACCTTTTTGAAGACTTATCACCCCCCATTTCATGTGATAACATGAAAGGATTTAAAGGTAACATTTCTGAGTTGTTTCAGCTTGGAGCAATATTTAATGCTCACATAGAGTAGCAGACTTTGTTGATTCCTACTCAGAAGTTGACCCCCTCTTATCCTTGCTAAAATATCTCAACTTGGCTTAGTTTTCCAAATTCTCTGTGCTTCTGGGGGGGTAGGCCCCAGCTCCTTGGGGAAAGTCATGGTTGGTCCAAATTGTTTTTAGGCCTGGACATATACTGCAATTCTGGTTAATGCAGAGTAAGTAGAAATCTGCAGAGGGGTCTCCAGAAAAGATTCCTTCACTCTTAAAAGATGCACACAAGGAAGAAATGATTTTTTCTGCTCGATTTTGTCTTATCTTCATGTGATAACTTAATCCACATTTTGGTAAGAACACGGTGAAGATGGCAGAGCCAAACTTTGAAATGAAATTGGGTTCCTAATAATATCATTGAGCTGCACGATTAACCAGCTCTTGAATTGCCTTATATGGGCCAAAACATGTTTCCTTATTGTTTGCATCATTTTGATTTGGATTTCCTGTTACTTGTTGGCCCAAATTGAGGCGTAAGCCCTTATCTGAACTATTAACCTGACCAAGGATAGGAGTGTGTGGGTTAATTTATTCTGAGCTGTATACCTTACCTCTGGAGTTTAAGAGGATCAGCTTCCTACATGACCCCTGGCTGAATGGGATGGGTCCTGAAGGAAAATCAAGTGTTTGCTAAGAGAAGGAGGTAGATGTGGAGACAACCGCAATAGCCTCTCTAATTGTATAAGGAACTGTTGAGTAGGAGTCATCTACTTCACTACCCACTAACTTATAAGTGGAATTACATGGTGGGGGGCTGGGGGGGGGGAAGGAGGTCTAAGAGGAGGAAGTTTTGAGCATTGTGTCTAGAGAGAGTCTTGAGAGGTAGCAGGGTCTCTTTCTAAGCCCAGTTCCTTGGCGACGACAATGACAACAGCAACAACAACGGTAATTATTATCATTTATTGAATTCTCACCATGTGCCAGGCCCTAGTCCAGACTTTAGTCCTTTTTTCTTTTCTAACAGAAGAACTTAAAGCTATCTATTCTTTTCTAAGGACAGTTTTAGCTGTATCCCAGCTAAAGGTATTGTGTTTTCTTTATCATTCAGACTGCTACGTTTTCTAATTTCCTTTGTGATTTCATCTCTGACCTGTGGGTTATTTAGAAGTGACGTTGGCTAATTTATAAGTGTTCGGGGATTTTCTAGCTATCATATTGTGATTAATTTGTAACTTAATTTTCCATATGATTTTAATCCTTTGAAATTTATTGCAATTTGTTTTATGGCCCAGCACGTGGTCTACTGTGTCAAATGTTCCATTTGCAATTGCAAAGGATGGGGTCCTGGGCCGTTGTTAGATGTAGTGTTTATATGGCAATTAATTCAGGGTGGCTGACATTATTAAAATCATCCCTATCCCACTCACTTTTTTTTTTTTTGGTCTAACTTATTCTATAAACTACTGAGAGAAAAGGATTAAAATGTCCAATATTTCTCCATTTACTTCTATTCTTATTAATTCAAGTATGTTGAGGATCTATGATTGGATTCCATATTGGGATGTTTGGTCTTTATGAATAAACTCTTTTATTGTTGTAAAATGCCCTTCTTTATTTCCTGCTCCTTGTCTTGATGTCTCCATTGTCTGCTATTAACATAACCACGCCTACATTTTTATGTTTAGTGTTTGCATGGTATTATCTTTTTTCTACCCTTTTGCTTTCTGCCTGTCGATGTCCTTATATTAAAAATGTGTCTCTTGCAAAGAGCACATAATTGGCACTTGTTTTTGTTTTTTAAAAAAGTTTTCTTTATTTTTTCTTCATCTCCCTGCCCCGCCCCCCCCTCCCCCACACACCGCCCTACTGTTTTTTGTTGTCTGTGTCCATTCACTATGTGATCTTCTGTATCTATTTCTGTCTTCTCTTCTCATCTTTCTCCTCTAGGATTCACTGGGATTCAATCCTGGGGACCGCTGATGTGGAGAGAGGTTCCCTGTCAATTGCTCCACCTCAGTTCCTGGTCTTTGCTGCACTTCACCTTGACTCTCCCCTTCATCTGCCTTTTGTTGGGTCATCATCATCTTGCTGTGTGACTCACTTGTGTGGGCCCTGGCTCACCATGTGGGCATTCAGCTTGCCACGTGGGACTTGGCTCACCATGCGAGCACTCGGCTTGCCACACGGGCACCCACATAGGCACTTGGCTTGCTGCATGGACACTTGGCTCACTGCGTGGGCACTCAGCTCACCGCATGAGCACTGGTTCACCTTGTGGGCATTCGGCTCACCACATGGGCACGCTTTCTCTCCTTCTTTTTACCAGGAGGCCCCAGGGATTGAACCCGGGTCCTCCCATATGGTAGGAGGCCTTATCGCTTGAGCCATATCTGCTTCCCAGCACTTGTTTTTTATCCTGCCTGACAATTTGTGCTTTTTTCTTTCCTCCCCCTCCCCGCTCTCCTGCTGTTTTGCTGTTGTGTCTATTTACTGTATGATATTCTGTGTCGGTTTCTTTTTCTCTTCTCTTCTTGTTTTCTCCTCTTGGCTTCATGGAGATTCGAGCCTGGGGACCTCTGATGTGAAGAGAGGTTCCCTGTCACTTGAACCACCTCAGTTCCTGGTTTCTGTTTCTTCTCACCTTGACTCTCCCCTGTGACTCTTTATTTATTTTTTCTTCTTTATTTTCTTTTAAATGTTACATTAAAAAAATATGAGGTCCCCATATACCCCCCACCCCACCCATGCCACCCCTCCCACATCAACCAACTCTTCCATCATTGTGGCACATACACTGCACCTGGCAAATACATTCTGGAGAACTGCTGCAGCACATGGACAGTGGTCCACATTGTAGTCCACACTCTCTCCCAGTCCACCCAGTGGGCCATGACAGGATACACAACATCCAGCATCCATCCCTGCAGCACCACGTAGGACAACTCGAAATCCTGAAAATGCCCCCAAACAGTATCTCTTCTTCCCTCTCCCGACCATCAGCAGCCACCGTGGCCACCCTCTCCATATCACTACTACAATTTCTTCCCTTACAATAGTTCCCCAGCAGAACACCAGTAAGCCCACTCTAATCCATACTCTATTCCTCCATCTTGTGGACCTGGAATGGCTATGTCCAGTCCCCCTCTACATCAAGAGGGGGTTTAGATTCCACATGGATGATGGATGCAATTCTCCTGCTTGCACTCTTGGCTCCCTGGTGTGATGGTTGACCCTCTTCACCTCTTTGTCAGCTGGCCAGGGTAAGTCCAAGAAACCAGAGGGAAGGAGCTGCAAGTCTCCTGAGGCCCGGGGCCTGGCCCCTATGACTTTCTTTTGTTGCATCATCATCTTGCTGCATTGCTCACCACATGGGCCGGGCTCATTGCTTGGGCACGCCTTTACCAGCAGGCTTGTGGATGGAACCCGGGTCCTCCCATGTGGTAGATGGAAGCCCAATCACTTGAACCATATCCACTTTCTGGCAATCTGTGCTTTTGAATTAGAATGTGTAGTCTATTAATATTAGATGAAATTATTGACATGGTTGTGTTTAATTCTACCATGTTACTCTTTGCTTTTTGTTTGTCTTGTGTTCTTTGTTGTTCCTTTTTGTCTATTTGAGTTGAGTGTAATTTAATAATCCATTCTATCTTTTTAGCTATACCTCTTTTTTATTTTTTTGTTGGTTGTTTGTGGGTTATAATAAAGATCTTTAACTTTTCATAGTCTAGCTTCAAATAATATATACTTTATGTATAATATAAGAACTGTATAACAACATAATTCCACTTAACCTGTTTACATCCCTGTGTGCTATACCAGACTATATGTTGCCACATATTTTCTGTTATATATATTATAAACTCCACAATGCATTGTTATTTTTGCTTTAAATAGTAAATTGCAATTTAGAAAATTTAAGAAATAATATAGTATTATCTATTTACCTACACATTTATGACATCAAATATTCTATTTCTTGTAGATACATATTTCCATCTGGTATCAAATCCATACAGTTGACAGAAGAGTCTTTAGTGTTTTTCTTTAATATTTTATTTTTTAAAGACACTTTAGATTACATAAATGCTATATCAAAAATACAGGGGAGGGAGTGGATGTGGCTGAAGTGGTTGAGCACCCCCATCCCACATGAGAGGTCCTGGGTTTGGTTCCTAGTACTTCCTGAAAAAAACAAAAAAAAAACAAAAACAAACAATGAAACCAACTCAGGGAAGCCTATGTGGCTCAGTGGTTGAGTGCTGGATTCCTACATGCAGAGGTCCTTGTTTCAATCTCTGGCCCTAGCACCTAAATATATATATGTATATATATATGGGTTTCCCATATACCCCATCCACTTTCCCTTCCCACTTACCAAATCAACATCTTTCATTAGTGTGGTACATTTGCCACAATTAATGAACACATACTAAAGCATTGCTACCAACCATGAACTATAGTTTGCATTATAGCTTATACTTTGCCCCACACAGTTTTATAGGTTCTGACAAAATGTATAAAGACCTGTATCCATCACTCAAGACAATTCCAAGATCCCAAAATGCCCTTGCTACAATCATTCTTCCATTTTCCCCACCCCACACCAAACCTCCAGTGGCCATTGCTTTTGTATCAATGGTATATATTCTGTCATTGATAAAATAGTCATGTTTACTTTAGTTCATAGTTGCTTTCCACTGTTATGTTTGTTCATTCTTCAATCTTGAGGATTTTGGGATGGTGATGCCCACTCTGTTTCTGATTGAGAAGGGCTTAGATTCCATGGGGCAAATGGATGGAACTGTCTTGCTTGTAGTTGTAGATACTCTCTGTTTTCTTGGGATGGGTGTTGTCCATCATCATCCTTTTTTTAGTTGTCCTGGGTGTGTCCAATGAACTGGAGAGTAGGTGTTGCAACTCCTGAGATTCAGGGCTCAACCAGCATATGAACAGACCAAAGATTTAAGTCTCTGTGACATAGATATATAACAAGTATAGTGCTAATTATAGTTTCAAATAAAAGGGGCAGAAGAACCATGTGTAGGGAAATTATAAATGAGTCTAACTCTGTTACATTGGGGAGCATATATTTCAAAGTAAGACCCACTGAAATGGTGCCAAATTCCTGAGATTGTCTGCCCTGCTTACAGTGCCTAGATATCTCCAGAGCCCTCAGGAGCCCCGCTGTTTGAAGCACTGGTTACTCTGGTAGTCAATGAGATCCTGCTGAGACAGGCATAAGTGTAATCTCTGGAATGACACCTGACTCACTTTGAAATCTCTTAGCCATAAAAACTCATTTGTACTTCATATTCCCCCTTTTGATCAAGGCCTGTTTCCAGATGCATAGCTTGTCAACACTTGGTAATAATGACTTGGTGCCAAGGGGGCTCATTCCTGGGAGTCATGCCCCACAACAAGGGGAAGGTCATGTTTTTATATGCTAAGCTGAGAATCCACATTTGAGCAACAAGGAAGCTTTCAGGAAGTAACTCTTGGGCAATATATAATACTAGGCTAAGTTTCAATTTTGCAAGAAAAGATTCATAAGTAAAACTATCAATATCAAGGGCCTGGCATATTGGTCTGTCCTCCTTTGCTAGGCACTGCCCATGTACTCAGGGGATTCTTGCCACTCTATTAGAGAATGTATTGGGACTTCCCATGATGAGAATTCAATATTTTTTTTGGTTAATGTGTGAATCTCCACATACCAAATAACACCCCATGACCTCTTGAACATATTCATATGCCATGGAGCCATGTCCCAGATGTACTAATCTCCACACATATCCCATCACCAACACCCCACACTAGTGATCCTCCCCTGCTGCTGTTGTGACCCTTCTGCAATCCAAAACCTCCCAAAAAACAAAGCCAAAAAATAAACAAATATAAATAATAAGAAAGTGCAATAATAATAAAATAATAAATAAAATAAAAATAAATAATAAAAGTAACTTATTCATTGTGTCTTTCATCATAAGAGATGTTATGTACAGTGGCAATTTCTTCCGTATGTTCCCCCAGTGTCATTTTTTTTTCACTTTATCTTCAAAGAAGCTTTAGATTACAGAAGAGTCACATAGAAAATATAGGGGATTCCCATATACTCAACACATTCCTCCTCTTCCAAAGTTCCCAATTAATAGCACTTTACATGTGTATAGTATGTATGGTATATCTGTTGCAATTGATATACAAATATTGAAGCTATGGGAAGCAGATTTGGCTCAATGGATAGTGCATCCACCTATTGCATGGAAGGTCCAGGGTTCAAACCCCGGGCCTCCTGACCTGTGTGGTGAGCTGGCCCACATGCAGTGCTGATATGCACAAGGAGTGCCGTGCCACCCAGGAGTGTCCCCCACATAGGGGAGCCTCATGTGCAAGGAGTGTGCCCCGTAAGGAAAGCCACCCTGTGTGAAAAAAGTGTAGCCTGCCCACATGTGGCGCTGCACACACGGAGAGATGATACAGCAAGATGACACAATGAAAAGAGACACAGATTCCTGGTGTCACTGACAAGAATACAAGCAGACACAGAAGAACACACAGCAAACAGACACAGAGAGCAGACAACTGGGGGGGGGGAAGGGAAGGGGAGAGAAATAAATAAAAAATAAATCTTTTAAAAAAAATATTGAAGCTTTGCTACTAACCATGGTCAATGGTTTATCTTATGGTTTACATTTTGCACTACCCAGTTTTATAGGTTTAACAAAATTTAAAATGGCCTTATTCATCATTGCAAGATGGTGATGAACAAATCCAATGCCCTAAAAAATGCCTTATGGTCCATCTATTCTATTCTTCCCTCTCTCCCCTCAGAACCTATGGTAGCAACTAAATTTCAGTTTTTAAGAATAAAGTTCATAGTTACATGCAATAATATTGAGGGCTTAACATATTGGTCTGTTTTCTTTTATTAGAGACTGCTTTTGTTCTCAAGAGATTCTTGCCTCTTTAATTGAGAACATAACAGGACACCCCAGGATATTAGTTTAATATTTTGTTTACTGTGTAGGTCTACACCCACTGAAATGACACACTGTGACAAGATGAACACTTTCATCATCCATGGAGGCATGCTCCAGGTGCACCCTATCCTGTATATCTCCCCACCCTTGACACCCTGCACCAGGAACGCTCCCTTGCCATATTTGCCAAAAGAACATTCCCACCATTGTAGTTTTAACCACAGACCTGCAAATCCCCAGAATTCACCTGCTTCTTCAACCAACCACCCCCACCCAGTTCTGTGGATATTCCACCCCAATCCCTTTTCCTACCCCCCTCACATTCCTGCACCCTCTAACCCAGTCACAATTTCTGTGGGATCAGTGGTGATATCCCCTCCCTCATTTTTTATTTTATGTATCTGCATCTTTTCTCTTCTTTTCTTTGCTAGTCTAGCCAAGGGTTTGTCAATTTTGTTAATCCTCTCAAAGAAACAGATTTTGGTTTTGTTAATTTTTTTCTAGTGTTTTTTTACTCCCAATTTCATTTAGGTCTGCTCTAACCTTTGTTATTTCTTTCTTTCTGCTTGGTTTGGTATTAGTTTGTTCTTTTTCTACCTCTTCCAGGTGTGCAGTTAGGTCTTTGATTTTAGCTCTTTCTTCTTTTTAAATATAAGCACTATATTAAATTAGTGCCTAATGCCCGGTCCTAGTACCTAATATATATATATATGCATGTATATATATAATTATGAATGTCCCTCTTATCACTGCTTTTGCTGTATCCCATAAGCTTTTATACATTGTGCTGCCATTTTCATTTGTTTCAAGGTAGTTTCTGATTTCTTTTGCAACTTCTTCCTCAACACACTGATTGTCTAAGAGTGTGTCATTTAACTTCCATATCTTTGTTTCAGTTCTGGTTCTTGGTCCCTTACTGATTTACAGCTTCATTCCATTGTGGTCAGAGAAATTACGTCATATATTTTGATCTTTCTGAATTCTTTGAGAGTTGTTCTGTTACCTAGCATGTGGTCTATACTGGAGAATGATACATGTTTGCTCTAGAAGAATTACATCCTGCTGTACTTGAGTATAATATTCTGTATATGTCTATTGGGTCTAGATCCTCTAAAGTGTTATTCAAGATCTCTGTTTCTTTATTGACCCTCTTGAAATATTCTGTTTAATGGTGATACAAGTGTATTAAAGTCCCCTGCTCTAATTGTAGAGGCATGTATTTCTCCACTTAGTTTTTTCCAATGTTTGTCTCATATATTTTGGGGCACCCTGATTAGGTGCATAAATGTTTATGATTTTTTTTCTTCTTGATAGATTACCCCTTTTATTTATATATAGTGTCATTCTTTGTCTCTAACAACAGTCTTGCATTTAAAATCTATTTTGTATGTTATTGGTATAGCTACTCCTGCCCTTTTATGGTTGTTATTTGCATGTAAAATAGGTTTTGAACTATTCACTTACATCTTCTTTGTGTCCTGGGACTAAGGTGTGTTTCTTGTAGATAGTACATAGATGGATCATATTCCCTTATGCATTCTGCCAATCTGTGTCTCTAGTGGAGAATTTAGTCTATTAACATTCATTTTTATGGCATTAATACATTAGCCATATTTTCTGTAGGTTTATATATGCCATATTTTGCTTTTATTTATCTTTTTCTTTTTAGTTATTCTTACTAATAATCTTCTTTTCTACACTCTCTTCCAATCTTCTCACTCCTGTTTTTTCCTTTCAACCTGCAGAATTCCCTTTAGTATTTCTTGAAGGGCAGGTTTCTTGTTAACAAACTCTCTTAATTTCTGTGTATCTGAAAATATTTTGAACTCTCCCTCATTTTTGCACGTCAGCTTTGCTGGATATGGAATTCCTGGCTGACAGATTTTTTAATTTTAGCACCTTAATTATGTCATACCACTGCCTTCTCACCTCCATAGTTTCAGATGACTAATCAGCATTTAATCTTTTTTTAAAAAGATTTATTTATTTATTTATTTCTCTCCCCTCCCCCCCACCCTGGTTGTCTGTTCTCTGTGTCTATTTGCTGCGTCTTGTTTCTTTCTCCGCTTCTGTTGTTGTCAGTGGCACGGGAATCTGTGTCTCTTTTTGTTGAGTCATCTTGTTGTGTCGGCTCTCGGTGTGTGCGGCACCATTCCTGGGCAGGCTGCACTTTCTTTCACGCTGGGCAGCTCTCCTTAAAGGGTGCCCTACTTGCATATGGGGCTCCCTTACGTGGGAACACCCCTGTGTGGCACGGCACTCCTTGTGCGCATCAGCACTGCGCATGGGCCAGCTCCACATGGGTCAAGGAGGCCCAGGGTTTGAACCACGGACTTCCCATGTGGTAGACAAATGCCTTAACCACTGGGCCAAGTGCATTTCCCAGCATTTAATCTTATTGAACTTCCCTTGCATGTGATGGATCTCTTTTTCTCTTGCTGCTTTCAGTATTTTCTCTTTGTACTGAGCATTGCACAATTTGATAAGTATGCATCTCAGGGTAGGCCTGTAGGATTTACTGTTTGGGGTGCACTGTGCTTCCTGGACATGTACATCCATGTCCCTCAAAAGAGTTGGGAAATTTTCAGCAATTATTTCCTCCAACACTTCTTCTGCCCCCTTTTGCCTCTCTTCTTCTTCTGGGATGCCTGTAATGCATATATTTGTTTCTTTCATATTGTCATTCAATTGTCTTCATCCCTGCTGAATTTTTTCCATCTTTTTATCTATCTGTTCTACTATCTGTCTGATTTCAGATGTACTATTTTCAACACCACTAATTCTTTCCTCAGCCTGTTCAAATTTGCTGTTTTATGCTTCTAGCATATTTTTGATTTCTTACATTGTGCCATTCATCATCATCAGAGCTGTTATCTTTTTAGGTATGCTTGTGATTTCTTCAGTATGTTCCCCCAGTGACTTCTTAATCTTTTATCTCTTCCTTCACTTTATTAAGTTGATCATGATCTTTGTTTGGCCATCTTTGATTAGTTGTTCCATGTTCTGCATCTCCTCCTGTTTTTCAGTTTGTTCATTAGACTGGGCCATATCTTCCTGTTTCTTAGTATAGTTTGTGAATTTTTGTTGGTTTCTAGGCATCTGTTTATCTTGATGGGCTTATTCAGATGGTTAGCTTCTCTTTTTACTATAAGGTTTTATTTTGCTTTTATTGTGTTTTGTGAGTGTGTGTGTGTGGGGGGTAAGGTTACTTTTTCCTTAAGAAAGACATAGATATAGAATAAGAGAAGACACTTGGCTATTCTTATTCGATATCTCTGTAGTTGTCTGTGATCCCTTAAAAAAATATTAAGAGCATAGGAAAGGAAAGAGAGAAGAGGAAAAAGAATAACAGTAATAGTAATTTTTTTAATGATAGAAAAAGAACCATACAAGAGCCAGGAATATAAATAAGCAATAAAGACTGAAAATTTAATAATAACTTTTTTAAAAGATAGAAAAAGAACCATACAAGAACCAGGAAAAGAAATAAGTAATAAGAATGAAAAAATCATAAAAAATACAAAAGAATAAGAATTTAAAAAAGGAAAAGAAAAAAAAGAAGAAAATAAAAAGACCAGTAACAGAAAAGAAGAAGGGAAAAAAAGAAGCCCAAGCAAGAAAATGTGGAATGAAAGAAAACAATGGAAGAGGAAAAAATGAAAGAAAGAAAAGAAATAAGGAACCTAAGGAGAAAAAAAAAGGAAAATTTAAAAAAAGGAAACTGTATTAGTTAGGGTTCTCTAGGGAAACAGAATCAACAAGCGATATCTGTCAATAGTGTGCAGTTCTTTGAGAGTCTCTTATGCAGCTGTGGGGATGCACAAGTCCAGGTTCTGTAGGCAAGCTGTAACCAGGGGCTGCAATGAAAGTCCAATGAAGGTTCTTGATGAGTTCTGGGAGATACTGGCTGTCCAAAGACAAGCTGGGAAATTCTCTCTCAATGCTGGAATCACTTCCCCTTTTAAGGCATTCAATAGATTGGGTTAAGCATCCCTCTTGCTGATGGCAATCTCCCTGATTGATGTAATTATAAACAGCTATCTATAATTTACCACTGCAGTAAAGCCAACGATGACTAAAGTCCATAAATGCCTTTGTACTACAGTTAGCCCAGTGCTTGCTTGACCAAATAACTGGGCATAATTACCTGGATGAGTTGACACAATTGCCTAACCATCACAGTCCACCCCTTGTCAACTCAGCAACCATATACATTACCTTAAACCATACTTAGTCTCTAAGTAAAAACAATAACGACATGTATATATATATATATTTCTGCCTAACAATGTTCAACTCTCCTGTGTACAACTGAAAACACATTAATCTCATACAGAGTAGGGTGCAAGTTCTTGGGTAATATTTGCTCTCAAACTTGATATCCTCAAATATTATGACATGAAATGGATACAGCTTGTTATATGATAAGGAAAGAGTTTGGGGAAGAAGACAAAGAAATTTGTTTTGTGTACATATACAGTCATCATCATAATGAAACAGGGAAGAAAGATTCATGACCATTATAGTCCTCATTTCTGTAACTGGGCACATGGCTGAAGTTCATATTTATCAACACCTTCTTCCACTCCCCATGTTTCCATTACCTCCAGCAAGCACCTCAGCTGGCTGTGGTTCTTTGCCTGGTGGGGTGACCCAAACTTTCATTCCTGAAGATTCTGGGCCATTGTTAGTTCTGCTTGAATTGGGTTGTTGCAATTTTCCATGGACTTTAATCATAGGTCATGGCAGTACTAGGAGATGCCCCAGAGGATCTCCTGTATTCCAAGCAAACTCTTCTTTACCCCCATTATGTAGATGCAGTCCTAGCTCCCCTTGATAGTCAGGATCAATCACCCCAGTCAGTACAGTAATTCCCTTCTTTGACTGTTGATTCAGAGATAAGAGGAGCCTGAAGTGGCCAGGTGGCAGTTTTAATGTCAAGTTCAATGGAATCATTGTGTGTTCCCTGGTGACAGGGAACTCCTTTTTAGTTCCTCCTTTTGGAACTAAAACCTGTAGACCAGCAGAGTTTGAGGTTGTAGGGACAGGAAGCAAAAATTTTCCTCATGTGTGGTGCCACTCTCATTTCCACCCCTTGATTCCTGGACCCATGGATCCTGGTTATGGAAGAAACAGCACCATATAGTGGACACTGATTTAGAGAATACACAGCCTCCTGGAGAACATTATCCCAGCCCCACAAGGTATTGCCACCTAGTTGACACTGTAATTGAGTCTTCAAAAGGCCATTCCACCTTTCTATCAATCCAGCTGCTTCAGAGTGATGGGGAACATGGTAAGACAAGTGAATTCCCAGGCATTTGCCCATTCCCACACATCATTTGCCATTAAACAGGTTCCTTGATTGGAAATGATGTTGTGTGGAATGCCGTGGTGGTAGATAAGACATTCAGTAAGTCCACGGATGGTAGTTTTGGAAGAAGCATTGTGTGCAGGAAATGCAAACCCATATTCAGAGTATGTGTTTATTCCAGTTAAAACAAATCACTGCTCCTTCCATGGTGGAAGTGGTTTATTATAGTCAACCTGCCACCAGGTAGCAGGCTGGTCACCTTGAGGAATGGTGCCATATCAGGGGCTGAGTGTGGGTCTCTGCTGCTGGCAGATTGGGCACTCAGCAGTGGCTGTAGCCAAGTCAGCCTTGGTAAGGGGAAGTCTGTGTTGCTGAGTCCCTGATGGAGGGATGCATAACCTCCATCCCTACACCCAAGGCCAGTTTGTTCATGAGCTCACTAGCCAATGACAGGAGTGGCTGGGGAAAGAGGCTGAGCATTAGCTACAGAGTGGGTCATCTTATCCATTTGATTATTAAAATTTTCCTCCACTGAAGTTACCCTTTGATGAGCACTCATGTGAGACACAAAAATTTTCATGTTGTTTCCCCACTCAGAAAGGTCAATCCACATACCTCTTCCCCAGACCTCTTTGTCACCAATTTTCTAATTGTGTTCCTTCCAAGTCCCTGACCATCCAGCCAAACCATTGGCAACAGTCCATGAATCAGTGTACAAATGCACCTCTGGCTATTTCTTCTTTCAAGCAAAATGAACAACCAGGTGCACTGCTCGAAGTTCTGCCCACTTGGAGGATTTGCCCTCACGACTGTCCTTCCCAGAAAGGGGCTGCAGTGCTACAGCTGTCCACTTTTGGGTGGTATCTGCATATCATGCAGAACCATCTGTAAACCAGGCCCAAGTTTTCTCTTCCTCAGTCAACTGATTATAAGGGACTCCCCAAGAAGCCAAAGCTGTGGGCTGGGAAAGAGAAGGTAACATGGCAGGGGTGGTGACTATGTGCATTTGGGCTACTTCCTCTTGTAAATTACTCCTGCCTTCAGGACCTGCTCAAGCCCTGTCTCATATATACCACTTCCACTTCATTATGGAGTGCTGTTGTTCAAGCCTAACTTTATGGTTTGGTGGGTCAGACAACACCCAGCTCATGATAGGCAACTGAGGTGTCATGGTAACTTGATGGCCCATAGTTAAGCATTCAGTCTCTACTAAGGCTCAGGAGCAGGCAAAAAGTTGTTTCTCAAAAGGGGAGTAGTTAACTGCAGAGGATGGCAGGACTTTGCTCCAAAATCCTAAAGGTCTACATTGTGATTCTCCTATAGGGGCCTGCCAAAGGCTCCAGACAGCATCTCTATTCACCATGGAAACTTCCAGAACCATTGGATCTGCTGGATCATATGGCCCAAGTGGTAGTGCAGCTTGCTCAGCAGCCTGGACCTGATGCAGAGCCTCTTCTTGTTCCAGTCCCCAATCAAAACTAGCAGCTTTTCTTCTCACCCAGTAGATGGGCCAGAGTAGCACACCTAAATGAGGAATGTGTTGTCTCAAAAATCTAAAGAGACCAATTAAGTGTTGTGCCTTCTTTTTTGGTCATAGGAGGAGCCAGATGCAACAGCTTATCCTTGGTTTTAGAGGGGATATCTCGACATGCCCCACACCACTGGACAGCTAGAAATTCCACTGGGGTGGAAGGACCTTGTATCTTAGTTGGATTTATCTCCCACCCTTTCTCATGCAAATGAGGTACTAATTAGTCTAGAGTCTTTTCTACTTCTTGCTCACTGGGTCCTAACAACATGATATCATCAATATAATGGACCAGTGTGATGTCTTGTGGGAAGGAGAGATGATCAAGATTCCTGTAGACAATGCTATCATGTAGGACTGAGAGTTGATATACCCCAGAGGCAGGACAGTGAAGGTATCCTACTGGCCTTGCCAGCTGAAAGCAAACTGTTTCTGGTGGCCCTTTCTAATAGCTATTGAGAAAAAAGCATTTGCCAAATCAACATCTGTATACCAGGTACCAGGGAACGAGTTGATTTGCTCAAGCAATGATACCACATTTGGGGCAGCAGCTGCAATTGGAGTCACCATCTGTTTAAGGTTACAATAATCTACTGTCATCCTCCAAGATCCACCTGTTTTCTGTAGAGGCCAAACAGGAGAGTTGAATGGGGATGTAGTGGGAATCACCACCCTGCATCCTTCAAATCCTTGATGGTGGCACTAATTTCTGCAATCCCTCCAGGAATCTGGTATTGCTTTTGGTTTACTATTTTGCTAGGTAGGGGCAGTTCTAGTGGCTTCCACTTGGCTTTTCCAACCATAATAGCCCTCACTCCACAAGTCAGGGATACAATGTGGAGATTCTGCCAGTTACTGAGTATGTCTATTCCCATTATGCATTCTGGAACTGGAGAAATAACCACAGAATGGGTCTGGGGACCCAAAGGACCAACCCAGACCTGAGCTAAACTCCATTAATCCCCCAGCCTCCATAAGCCCCTACTCTGACTGGTGGACCACAGTGACTTTTGGGTCTCCTGGAATTAAATGTCACTTCTCAGTCAGTGTCTAATAATCCCCCAAATATCTGATCATTTCCTTTTCCCCAATGCACGGTTACTCTGATAAAAGGCCATAGATCTCCTTGGGGAAAGGTCAGAGGAAGATTAACAGGATAAATTCTGGGGAGTTTAACAGGACCCTCCCCCAAGGAGATCTGGCTTCCTCCTCATTCAAGGGACTCTGGGTCTGTAAACTGTCCCAAGAATGGGAATTGATTGAGGGGCCATGATTCTCTGCATCTGTAATTTGAGTTAGGATTTCATACCCTTGACCTAGAACTCTCCTGTTTATACAGATCCTGAAGAAATTTAGTAGACTACCTGTCTATTTCACTACTAGGTACTTCACAATGTATTAGCCAACGCCAGAACTCTATGCGATGCAGACTATTTTGAGTGCTTTTTTGAATCTGCCTTTCATTGCAGTAGCCACGCCCACCTTGATTTTGGCAATTAACTGCCGATGCTTGACTTTTACCAGACCAACATCCAATCATTCCCATAATGTTTAAGGATTCTATTTCCATCACAGCCTTCCCTACAGTAATATCTGGACTACAGAGAAGAGCAACCACAGAGCTCTTCAGGGAAGATGGAGTTAGTCTTACAAATTTATTCCTCACAGTCTAGGTTAAAGGTGTGTCTTCTGGACATTCCGGGGTGGGTGGGCAGCTCTCATATGGTAAATCCATTCTAGCATTCCAATCTCCATAAGCCTTTGTTTTTTGTTTTGTTTTTTTTAAAAGATTTATTTTTATTTATTTAATTCCCCTCCCCTCCCCCAGTTGTCTGTTTTCTGTGTCTTTTTGCTGCGTCTTGTTTCTTTGTCCGCTTCTGTTGTCAGCGGCACAGGAAGTGTGGGTGGCGCCATTCCTCGACAGGCTGCTCCTTCCTTCACGCTGGGCGGCTCTCCTTACGGGGTGCACTCCTTGCGCGTGGGGCTCCCCTACGCGGGGGACACCCCTGTGTGGCACGGCACTCCTTGCGTGCATCAGCACTGCGCATGGGCCAGCTCCACACGGGTCAAGGAGGCCCGGGGTTTGAACCGCGGACCTCCCATGTGGTAGACGGACGCCCTAACCACTGGGCCAAAGTCCGTTTCCCTCCATAAGCCTTTGAATTCCCTCTTCTACTGTGTACCAGGGCAAATCAGACACCTCAACCTAGACATGCTGGGCCATCTCTTGGCCAAAGTTTCAATCAGCCACCCAAACAAGCTTAGAGCCCTTTCTAACCCCTTGAGCTACAGTGTTGAATCCAGAATTTCTGCTTAGTGGGTCCATATCAATAAACTCAGCCTGATCCAACTTTATATTCCTTCCACCGTTACCCCTTACTTAGTATATATTCCCACTCATATTCCCCTGATTACTGTCTATGTAAATTGGAGTAATTTCTGAGTATACCTTACTTTTTCATGGGTCACACTTCATATTTCACCTTTGGAGGCTTGTTGTGATTTTAGTCAAGTAATAGGTCTCTATGACAAGAGAGGTGGTGGGGGTGGGTAAGGAGAAGAATTAGAAATGCCTTGTAAACTACTGCCCTTGGGCATTCCCTTGCATTTTCTTCTGGTGAGACAGGATTAATCTCTTCAGGTAGGGATTTGAAGGCAGTTTCTTCAGGGCAGACTGGAGGCTCAGCAGTGTATGCTAGAGTTTGGCTGGTACATGCCTCAGGGCTGGAGGAGGCCCAGACTCCCTGGGGCAGGCTGGAACCTGGATGATACAAGGTTGACAAGGTGCGGTCTGGACAGGGCAGGCTATTGCAGGCTTATCTGGTTAAGTCTCAGTAGAATTCAGGGTTCCAATGTCCCCATCATCATCCCATGTGCCTCCATCTCAATTCTCTGGATTCCACTCTTTTCCAATCAATGCCTTCACTTTAACTGGAGAAACCCTGCAGGGTTGAGAATTTAGTTTTCTTTGTAACTCCACTACTCATTCAATGAGAGCCTGAGTTTGGTTCTCAGATATTTCATGCCTATGGCTACAGGAGACAAGATTTTCTTTCAGAGCACACATAGAAACTTTCCCATCATCCATTCAGTGCTTAAGTTACAAATTTGAAGCCTTTAACTCATCTCTTTCTTTTGTTTGTTTTTTTTTAATGTATTTTTTTTAAAGATTTATTTATTTATTTAATTCCCTCTCCCTCCCCCGGTTGTCTGTTCTCTGTGTCTATTTGCTGCGTCTTGTTTCTTTTGTCCGCTTCTGTTGTCGTTGTCATCAGGAGCACGGGAAGTGTGGGTGGCGCCATTCCTGGGCAGGCTGCACTTTCTTTCGCGCTGGGCGGCTCTCCTTATGGGCGCACTCCTTGCGCGTGGGGCTCCCCTATGTGGGGGACACCCCTGCGTGGCACGACACTCCTTAAACACATCAGCACTGCACATGGGCCAGCTCCACACGGGTTAAGGAGGCCTGGGGTTTGAACTGCGGACCCCCCAGGTGGTAGACGGACGCCCTAACCACTGGGCCAAGTCCGTTTCCCCATCTCTTTCTTTTGTAACAGTATCCAGAGTACCTAGGAGGAGCCAACCAACATCATTATACCATTTGACTGCACGAAACTCTGTTAAGGTGTTGAAAATACTCTCACCCAGATCCTTGCTTCTTATAAGCATGGAAGTAGGGGAATCCAGTCATGCTATTTTGTGTATCTCGATTGCCAACTCGCACCATGGACTGTTAGCAACCTCTTTATTATTGGAAAGGGAGTCGTTAGTACCCTTGAGTCCAATTAGGGTAAAGAGACAATTGCAAAACTCCCAGAACCACCTCAGACACCCCACGTTTAAAACTCTGTTCCTCAAGAACCACTCCTGGTACCAAGCTGTATTAGTCAGGGTTCTCTAGGGAAACAGAATCAACAAGAGATACCTGTCAATAGCGTGCAATTCTATATGAGAGTCTCCTATGCAGCTGTGGGGATGCACAAGTCCAGGTTCTGCAGGCAGGCTACGCCAGGGGCTGTGATGAAAGTCCAGTGAAGGTTCTTGATGAGTTCTGGGAGATGTTGGCTGTTCAAAGACAAGCTGGGAAATTCTCTCTCAATGCTGGAATCACTTCCCCTTTTAAGGCATTCAAGTGATTGGGTTAAGCATCACTCATTGCTGATGGCAATCTCCCTGACTGATGTAATTACAACCAGCAATCTATGATTTACCACTGCAGTAAAGTCAATGGGGACTAAAGTCCATAAATGCCCTTGCATGCCCTTGCTTGACCAAACAACTGGGCACAATTACCTGGCCGAGTTGACACACTCACCTAACTGTCACAGAAACAAAGAAAGAGAAAAGACAACAAAAACAAACAAACAAAAAACAACCCAGGAAAAGCAGCCTTCCCTCTTAGGCCCCTAGGAACCATCTCAGGCTGGTGCTAACACACTGCAGCCTGCCCTCCACAAGGGAAGCACCTTGTCTTAGTAAATAAAATAAAGAATTAAAAGAAATGATAAAAAATAAAACATAACAGATCGAAAAACCTGAACCAAACAAAAGAAAATCGCAGCACCTATCACAAGGTGCTGGCTGCATTGTCCTCTCTGGGTTCCTTCTCTTAGGAGGTACCAGGAATCAAGCCAGGGACCTCCTGTATGTGAGGCAGGTGTTCCTCCACTGAGCTACAGCCACTCCACGGGTTAGGTAGCTTAAGACAGCTTATCCGGCTCTCCCTGCCCCTGTTCCCTCAGGTGAGTAGGGCTTCTAACAGTTTGCTGGCTATGTACCTTGGCTTCCTTCTCTCCAGGGCTGGTAATGCACCTATCTCCACCTACCTCCTCACTGACCTCGTTCCTCTCTCTCCCAGGGCAGTTGGGTGTGACAGCCTACCTGATCAGATCCCCCTCCCCTCTTCCTGAGGCTCTCAGAGCTGGCGGGGGTCTTGAGATTCAAAGGAGGCTCAGCTGGCCAAACTCACTGACGAGAAACCACTCTCCACCCACTGCCAGACCTTCTCCCTCCCAGCGAGGACTGTTTTGCCCCTCTCAGTTGGCTGCAATGAGGCAGGGGTTTTACAGAGGCTATTCTCTTTGAGGGTGGGGTATATGTGCTGTTTCCATCCACAGGGGTGAGCAACTCATAGTTTTCATTCGGCTTCTTTGTCTCTCTGTCCCCATCCCTCCTGGATGAGGCACAGCACTCTCCTGGTCTGCAGATGCCCAAAGCAGCTCCTTGGACAGATTTTAGCCCTTCCTCCGTTGTTTTTATGAGAGAGTTGAACCCTGCCTTCCGTTTTGATGCCATCTTCCCTGAAGTCCCTTTAGTATTTTTAGTACTTTTGTGCTGCTATAGAAAACTTCAAGTTTGTTTCTGAAATGTCTTTATTTTGCCTTCATTTTTTAGAATGTTTTCGCATATCATAAAATATACATATACATGAAATTTCATCTATATTTATAGATTTTTCCCTTTTACCACTTTAAAGATATCATTATATGTATGATCTCCTTTGTGTCTGATGAGAAGTCACCCATCTTTTTGTAAAAACAAATCAATTTGTTTATTTCTCCCTACCTCCTCATTGTTTGTGCTTGCTGTGTCTGTTCATTGTATACTCTTTTTCTGGGAGGGAGGTGCCTAATCACTTGAGCCTCCTCCACCCCCTGCTTTGTTGTATCTCTCATTATGTTTTCCTCCTTGTGTCTCTTGTTGCATTAGCTCACTGAACCAGCCCATCATGTCAGCTTGCTGTCTTGTTCATCTTCTTCAGAAGGCACTGGGAACCGAATCAGGACCTCCCATGTAGTAGGTGGGAGCTCAATCACTTGAACCACATCCCCTTTCCTCCTTGATACATATTAATAAAACATGCAATCCATCCAAAGTGTACAATCAGTGACATTTGGTATAATCAAATAATTGTGCATTCATCACTTTGATCATTTTTAGAGCATTTTCATTGTTGGTGATACTAATAAACAAAAAACAGACAAACAAAACTCATCACCTCTCAATCTCCTTGTGATTCCCCTGCCATACCTAGCTGCTATTCTGTTTCTGTCTCTCTAGTTTATTTGTATTTATATTTTGTAAAAACCATCTTAAATATGCAATACCACACATATTCATGTATAACATTAGGTTTCACTATGCTGCACAGTCCCATGTTGCAATTTTTATCTTTCCTTCTAGTAATATATATGACCTCAGACTTTCCCTTTCAATAACTGTCATACATATATAATAGCACTTCTAGTTACAAACACCATAATGTGCTTTCACCATTTCTATTCATTTCCAAAGATTCACAAACAACCTTTTCTCCAATTCTGCACAGATTAATCCTCAGCTTTCCATTCTCTACCCTCCTTCTATTTTCTGGTGACCTATATTCTACTTATTAACTCCATGAGTTTACACAATATTTTTAGTTCATAATAACACAATCATACAGTATTTATCCTTTGAATTTGGCTTGCTTTACTCAAATAATGCCATCCAGATTCATCCATGTTGTCATATGCTTTACGACTTCATATCTTCTTCTGCATAATATTCCATCATGTGAGTACACCACAATTTGTTTATCCACTCATCGATTAATGGACACTTGGGTTGTTTCCATCTTTTGGCATTTGTGAATTAGACCACGTTGAACATTGGTTTGCAATGTCTGTTCATGTCACAGCTCTCAGTTCTTCTGAATAAATGCCTAGTAGTGTATTGCCAGGTCACATGGCAAACCTATATTCAACTTCCCTAGGAACTGTCAAACAGTCCTCTACAGTGTCAGCCATCAATTTTAATTGTTGTTTTCCTATGTGCAGTGCGTATTTTCTCTCCACTTCTTTTAAGATTTTTCTCTTTATTATATTCAGTTTGTCTATGAGGCACTCAGATGTGCATTTCTTTGTATTTATTCTGCTTGGGACTTGCTCATGTTTTGGATCTGGAGGTTGATGTTCTTAATCAAATTTGGAAAATTTTTGACCAACATTTTTTCAATTTCTTTTCTGCTTATTTTCTCTTTCCTCTCTTTCTTGGCCTAAAATTACGTATAAGTCAGACTGCTCAATACTATCCAACATGTCATTCTGGCTCTATTCAGTTTTTAAAATCAATTTTTCAGTTCTGCAGATTTGATCATTTCTATTGAAATGTTCTGTCCTCAGGGTCAATAATCAGCTCTTCCACTTTGTGCAATTTTCTGTTAACTTATTCAATAATTTTTATTTCAAATATTTTATTTATTTATTATTATCATTATTATTATTATTTCAGAGCACCCATTTCTCATCCATTTTTCTACCTTTTCCTGTATATTTTTTTGACTATTTCAAAAGTTTATTTAACAAAAAATTTAATGTGAAGAATATGCAGACCCAATAATATCACAGTAAAACAGGTCCTTGGGGAGGGGGCATGTGGAAGCAATTGATTTCTCTGCCGAGCACAGTCATTATACTCCTTCCAATGCTTCTTTTTTTTTTAACAGATTTATTTTTTTATTTACTTCTCTCCCCTTCCCTGCCCCTTCCCCCTCCCCAGGCTCAAAATTGTCTTTTTTTTTTATATATAGCTATTTTTTAAATATATCTATTATTTGTTTATTTTGGGTTATCTGAATCTGCTTTATTGACTGCTTTCTCTCTTGAGTATGGGTCATATTTTCTCACTTCTTTTCATGTCTAGTAATTTTAATTGTATACCAGACATTTTGAATGATATATTATAAAAACTGCTGTGAATTATATGTTTAGAACTTTAGATTGTGTTATATTACTGTGAATAATGTTGAGTTTTAGTCTATTAGAGAGGCAAAGCAACAGGCTGTTAAGCCACTTTGATCCTGCGGAGTCTTTGTTTTAGACTTCGTTAGGCCAGATCTATTTCAGTTCTTTCATTGTTCTTAGGGTATATCCTCAAGAATATAGACACAGCCTGTATTCCTGAGGTATGGATCTCCTGAGGTTTCAGTAAAAAGTCAGACATGTTTTCTGTGTCACTGTAACTTGTCAAGATTTGGACTTCAAATTGTTTCTCACAAACTGTAGAGATCTCTATTCAGCTTTTTAAGTTTCCCAACTTTTTCTTCTGTTGGATTTCTTGGAAAGTCACTGTACATAATTACAGTTGAGGAGTCAGCTATATATTCGAGGAGATTGTACAAAGATTTTTTAAAAAAAGATTTATTTATTTATTTAATTCCCCCCCACCCCTGTTGTCTGTTCTCTGTGTCTATTTGCTGCGTCTTGTTTCTTTGTCTGCTTTCTGTTGTAGTCAGCGGCACGGGAAGTGTGGGCGGCGCCATTCCTGGGCAGGCTGCACTTTCTTTCGTGCTGGGCGGCTCTCCTTACGGGTGCACTCCTTGCACATGGGGTTCCCCTACACAGGGACACCCCTGCGTGGCAGGGCACTCCTTGAGCGCATCAGCACTGCACATGGGCCAGCTCCACACGGGTCAAGGAGGCCCGGGGTTTGAACCGCGGACCTCCCATGTGGTAGGCAGACGCCCTAACCACAGGGCCAAGTCCGTTTCCCTGTACAAAGATTTTTGGACCTTCTCTCTGTGATTTCCTCTTTTTGTGGAGTTTCCCCTTAATTTCCAGTCACTGTAATGGTCCCAAATTAAGATCTCTAACATTTTAGCCCAATAAGACTGCTGCTTTTGCTAGAACCCTATCCCCTGTTGTGGACTATGAAGAAGTGCCCTCGGGGGAAAATGAGTAATTATGGATCTCATCCTGTATGCTTATTTTCCTTCAAGAGTAGAGTCTTCTACAGTTTCTGCTCATTTTGTTTGCCCTCCAATGCCTCTAAATAGTTGCACTCTATCTTTTGTTCAAAGTCTATCATTGATACTGGCAGAAAGGTTAGTCTGGCATAAGCTAAGGCTTTAAATACATTATCTTATTTAATCCTACCACTTTTCTATGGGGACAAGTATTATTTTACCAAAGAAGAAACTGAAGCACAAAGAGGGTAAGTGCCTTGCTAACAGACACACAGTTGGTGGAGAAGAGTCTAGCTGGGCAGTCTGACTCCAGAGGCTGTACTATAATCCTTATGAGCATTCTATCCACGCGTGTGTGAAACCCCGGGGGGTTCCAAAGCAGGAAGCTCTGAAGGGATCTCACTGCCATTTTGCACCAGGGGTGGAGAGAGCGTTGGTAGTTGGGGTGGGGGGAACTTGATCCTTGACAAGGCAGAGATGTTTTCCATGAAGCCACCCACAGCAGTGGAATGACCAGGCACCTTCCCTGTAGCTTTATAGCAAGTAGCCCTTAAACTGGAGAGGTGAGTGGATGGTCATGAGAGGGATGTTGGTGAGTGCATTTGAGATATTGGGAGAATTCCAGAAAAACAAACTGGAGGATAATTTAAGGTAAGCGTGTTGGGACTATAACATTATGCAGTTGTGCAGATGAAGCCCTGAGTTAGATGGAACATCATTGTGAACGAGGCATCGTTATGTAATGGGTTGATGGGGACTGAGGACGTTTGAATTTCAAAGTCCTGTTTGGGTATAGTTGGAAACACAACAACCATATATAATGTTTTTTTGGGAAAGTTTCTTCAGACAACTACCAAACAATTGACAACTACCAAACAATTGACTCAAAACAACCTTAGGATAATGATAATAGCTGCCTATTCTGTGCCTAGACTGTGATGATTTTTTCTGTGTGCCTTATGTCATTTAATCCTCACAGCAATTCTCTGTGACAGGTCCTGTTATTGTATCTATTTTATAGATGCAGAGCGAGGGCAGTGACTCGATCAAGGTCAAGCTGGTAAGTGCTCTAACCCTCTACCATACTGCCTATGTATTTGTGTATGTGTTTAGAAAGAGAGAGAGAAAGGCGGGGAGAGAGTGAGCCAGAAAGGCAGAGAGAGGAGTGAAGGGAGGCAAAGATAGATGAGACAGAGACAGAGAGATAGAGCCAGAGAAAGAGCCAGAGGGAGAAAAAGAGAGAAGACTGAGGGTCAGAGAGAGATAGAGAGGTAGAGAGAGAGGGAGAGAGAGGAAAGCAAGAAAGAAGTGGGGGCGGGGAGAGAGGGAAAGAACAAGGACCCAAGAAGTATGGGAGCTCAGAGAGAGAAGAAGGCGACCTCCCTGGCTTGATGCTTCCACCCCTTGATTCTTGCCCCTCATGGTGCCCGACCATAATTCTGGTCCTTGGGTTCTATGAGGCATCTTCTATGTCCTTCTCATAACCCGTTTTTCCCACACTAGTTTCTAATGGGCTTCTATTACTTGCAAGACAAATGAAAAGAAGTACATTTAGAAGGGAAGGTAATAATTTTAGCTTTTAACTGGTTAAGTTTGAGATGCCAGATGGAATTGCCCATAAGCAGCTCAAGTCTAGAGTGCAAGGCAGTCTAAAGTCAGACTAGAGTCTAGGGATACACATTTTGGAGCCAGTCCCACGAGGAAAACGACCCCTCAATTCTTAGCACCTGGCCCTCGGTCTGTATCCATTAGGCATTTATTAAATGAATGGATATTATTGATTTTACCTAATTATTAACTTTTGTTTTTATGGTTGAAGGTTTTGTGATCTCTCTTCAATAGCTCTTGTTCTATATAGCAGCTTTTTAAAATATATGTACAGGAGATGGAGCTTATGAAGTATAGGCTCCAGAAATTTCCCTGGAAGATTGTTTCTTTGTTTTCTTTCTTGCCAAGTCCCTAATATCAGCCTACAAAATCCACACTATCAGCTAATTTCTTTGCTTTTTTTCTTTCTCAAAAGTAGAGAGGGAAAAGCAGGTGTAGTTTGAAGTTTCTTCTAAGTATTTGATATGCAAACCTCCATGTGCTTGCACTGTGGACTGCTGATATATATATATATATATTAGCATTGGTTAATAAAAACCTGATCCCAGGAATGAAACTCAAGTTGTTTTTTAAGCTGTTCAATGGATTTCTAAAACACTCCTGCTTCCCAAGTGTTTTCTCTTTTGGACCTAAGGGCCTAAAATATAACCTCAAAAACAAATTGGGTATACTATAGATGGATTGTATGGTTCATGAATACATTTCAATAAAATTGATTATAATAAAAAAGCTAATAAAATTAAAACATTTAATTAGGACAAAAAAATCATAAAAAACAAAACCAAGAACAAATTGAGAGGCAAGCGCTTGCCAACCAACTTAGTTTGGAGCAGAGACTTGAGGTATATCCATAGACCCTAGAACTGCACCAAAGTTAAAGCTGAGGAAGAAGATTAAAGAGACCAAATTATGGCAGTAACCGATTTGAAAAAGACTCACATGGAAAATTGATGGACTTAGTGGTTGTGCCGGAGATTAAGAAACATAAGTGATTTGGGCCATTTTGTTTGCCTGGAAAACCACACGAAATAGTTTTTCCATTTCACTTAGGGCTTGGAACCTCTATGTTTGGAATAAATTCCAACAGATGTGTTTGATTTCCAATATTACCCCAGAAGACCACGTCTGCTCCTCCACAGGGTAACATGGCACGTGGCCCCTGGAAAATACAGTGATGGTGCTAGTTATCTTGTTTCTCGCTAAACTGAGAAATAATCAAATCCAAACCAAAGCTGCTGCAAATGGCCTTTGGAAGCACACGCTGGCTTTCATAAAGTTGAAATGCAAAATTAAACACGGGAATCCAAAGATTTCATGGCGCTCCAGGGAAAAAGAAGGTGGAAGGGTTAGGCAAAGGATAGAACATTTGAGGGAGAAGAAAATGTCTAGGTTTTGTCTGTTTTAACTTGATATTTTTACTCGGTTGGAGTCTTGTCAAGTGGAGTCTTTTGTAATGAGATGCGCATGCCGTTTGTCTTGCTCTAAGGTACTACCTGTAATACACACACAAAGACACACACACACAAGCACAGTATTTGAAGGCAGACACCCCAGGATGAGACGTTAGCATGCAAAAGTCAGACTACCCTGGATTTATTTCCACCAAGTCTTCTTAGGAGGATTAAAATCCTAATTTATCAGCCATCTGTTAGGAAACTCCTCCAAAACAGCCCTTCTCTTATGCCATGGATTATGGATCAAAGTCAAGTTGTGTTTGGTATTTTACTCCACAGTTCAGCCAAAGCCTTGCTGGAGGAATTTAATTTATTTCAAGTCTACATCTCATTGATGCTGCTTGCATTTTTACCTATGTTCTTTGTATTTACTTTGGCTGATGCATCAGCATATAGTTAGATGAAGAGAAATAGCTCCGTGTTTTCTAAGTTGCTGATGCTAAGGGGAGCGTTTAATCTTTTCAGTCTCTTAAGCAGAAAAATGACATAAAGACATGTATCAACCAACACACGGATTCTTTGGATTGAGATGTCCAGGGGTCGTGATGAAGGTCCAGTGCAGAACACCGGCAATGAAAAGAAATCACATGTCAAAATTACTCTTGTTAACACTTGAAAATCGGCATTTGGTGTCGTTTTCAGATTTTCCTTTGTCATCTGAGAAATGCTTCCTTTTCTCTCTTGGTTTCTATGATAACGGGGATAACATTTATTTAAGTGAAGAGTTTATCAATCACCTTCCTGAAATAGGTCTTCTGCCAGGAAATTCAAGATTTGTAAGCTCATTTAATTTTCCCAGAAAATCACGAGGTAGGTGAATACTTTGTGCAGAGTCTGGCACATAGAAAGTGCTGAAGAAATATTAGCTGTTGTTATAAATAGTGAGGTGCCCTGACTCAGAGAGGTGAAGTCACCGTGCCGGGCCCCATAGCCAATGAGTTCAAATCCAGGTCTATTTGGCTCTGAGCCCACCTTTCCTTTGCATCACAAAGGTTTTTCTTCCTTTTCCTGGAGGTTATCAGAGGAAATACAGATTCACTCTTATCCCATTACTAGCCCCTTGGGAATCAATGGGGTGAGGGTACATTCCACAGCTTTGGAAAAAAACGAACTGAGCCCCTCAAATTGAAGCATGTCCCCTCAAAGACACGTTCAAGTCCTAACCCCTGGTCTGTGAATTCATTTGTAAATGGGATCTTCAAGCCCTAACCTTCAGTTCTGTGGATGTGTGGTTTGGCCATTTCATGTATCACTTTGGTTGGTCATGGTGTCCAGTTGTTTGGTCAAGCAAGCACTGGCCTCATTGTTACTATGAAATTGTCCTCTGCAATGAGAGGAGTCTCTTCATTCAATCAGTCGGAAGTCTTAAAGCAGAAACTGAGGATTTCAGAAGTCAGAAAGGAGACTGTCTGCCTTTTATTCAGCCAGCCAGCTTCTCCTGGGGAATACAACATCACTTGCATTGGAGTTTCCAGCTTGCAGTCTTCCCTGCAGAATTAGGACTTGCCAATTCCCATGGTCCCATGAGCCAATTCCTTATATATATATATATAATAGGAATTATATATACATCCTGTCAGTTCTATTTTTCTTTGAAAATCCTGACCAATACTTGGTGGTAATTTTTTTGTAAAGAGGATCTTCAAAGACCCTGTTAGGATAAGGCCAAACTGAATAGGTAGGGCTTAATCCATTATGACTGGAGACTTTATAAGCAAAGTAAATTTAGACACACAAATACAAGCCACAGGAAGAGATAGAAAGAGACAGATGGCCATGTGATGGAGGCAGATTGGGAATGCCAGCAGGCCGCCACCAGAATGCTGGACGTTGGAGAAAGTATGGCTGGCGATATCTTGACTTTGGACTTCTAGTCTCCAAACTGTGAGCCAGTAAATTCCAACCAGTTTGTGGTGTTTTGTTATAATGACCTTGGCAAACTATGACAGCAAACTAAGACAGTACACAAGGGAACAACCTGAAATCTTGGACTGAATAGCTCTGTCATCTCCTTGGCGCTAGCTTTGGGGAAAATACAGTATCTGCAACTTCCTTCTCAGCAGCTTCCTTCCCCATGCCCCCCCCCATGTACATACATGTGTGCATTCACACACACACACACACATGTACACAGCCACTGCCCCTTCACACCCACCTCAGCCTGGCTTTCCTCCCAATGCCTATTCTACACTCTTCCTTCCAATGCTAGTATTGGTAGGTAGAAAGTTCCTATTTCCAAAAGAAAGATGCTGGGCCAGCCCAGTGAAAGCATGGACAATTTGCAGCTTCAGCAGGAGTTGATGGCGCTTACATGAAGCGCAAGATCTCTGCTAAAGTCCTGGAGAAGACACCATTTTTTATCATGCAGTCCCTGAGTCAAGGGTCTGAGTAAACTATAGATACTTGTTTATCCAGCAATTAACTTCTCATATTTTTTTTCTGAAAAATTTTTAACTTTTTCTTGAAATGATTATAAACCCACATAATTTAAAGTGTGCAAGAATAGTACAGAGCGTCCCATGTACTGTTCATCCAGCTTTTCCCAATAGCATCGTCCTATGTAACTATAGTACATTACCAAAACCAGGAAATTGACACTAGTCTAACAGTGTTAGCTCTACTGCAGTCCTCCACCAGTTTTTACCTGCACTCAATTGTGTGTGTGTATATATGTGGGTGTGTGTAGTTCTATGCAATTTTATCCCATGTGTATATTTGTGTAACTACCACCACCATCAAAATACTGAACTGTTCTACCTCCATAAAGTAACTCTCTCAATGCTACCAGCATAGCTTACTCATAATGCACATCTCTCTCCTTCAGCCCATGGCCTCTGTCAACCACTAATTTTTTTATCCATCTCTATAATTCCGTTACAGTTCTAAAATGTTGTATAAATGGAATCATACACTCTGCGAACTCTTAAGATTGGCATTTCCCCATTCAGCATAATGCCCTTGAGATGCAATCAAGCTATTGTATGCATCAATAATTTATTGCTTCTTAAATTGGATTTTGAATTTTATTTAATTTAAACTAATTTAATATAACAACTGATATTTGATTCAGTTATTGGGAGAATTTTAAGTATATATGGGACAACTTGGGTATATGAATCTATATTTTTTTAATAATAAACTTTATTTTTAGAGCAGTTTTGGGTTTATAGAAAATTTGCACAGAAAGTACCCACAGGTACCACATACCCCCTACATACATAATTTCTCCTATTATTGTCATCTTGCATGATCGTGGTATATTTGTTACTATTGATAAACCAATATCAATTACAGTTTTTGTAACTAAAGTCCCAAGTTTACATCAAGGTTCACTGTGTTGTACAGTTCCATGAGTTTTTAACAACCACACACTGACCTATATCTAGCATTACAGTATTATACAGAATAGTTTCACTGCCCTAAAAACTCCTTTTGTTCCACCTAATTCATCCTTCTTTACTACCTTTGCCCCAAATCCGTAGAAACCACTGATCTTTTTACTGTCTCTATAATTTTTCCTTTTCACAATGTTATGTAGTCGGTATCATACAGTAGGCAGCCTTTTCAGACTGCCTTCTTTTACTTAACAACACGTATTTAAGTCCTCCATGTTTTTTTCATAACTGGACAGCCCAATATTCCATTGTATGGCTATACCACTGTTTGTGCAAATTGAAGGGCATCTTTATTGCTTCTAATTTTTGGAAATTATGAGTAAAGTGTCTACAAACATTTGTGTGTAGGTCTTTGTGCAGCCATAATTTTCAACACTTTTTGGTAAATATCTAGGCGTTCAAATGCTGGATCATAAGGTAAGACTGTGTTTAGCATTGTAAGAAACTACTGAATTTTTTCCCAGAGCAGCTGTACATTTTGTAACAATGAATGTGAGTTCCTGTAGTTTCACATCCTCACAAGATTTTAGCCATTTTAATAGGTGTGTAGTGGGATCTCATTGTTGTTCTAATTTTGCAATTCCCTAATAATATATGGTGTTAAACATCTTTTCACCTGCCTATTTGCCATCAGTATATCTTCTTTGGTGAGGCATCTGTTCAGATCTTTGTCCCATTTTTAAAATTGGGTTTTTAAAAAATTATTGAGTTTGAAGAGTTCCATTTAAATTTTGGATAAAAGTAGTATATCAGATGTGTTTTGCAATTATTTTCTCCCAGTCTGTGGTTTATCTTGTAATTTTCTTAACAGTATCTTTCACAGAGCAGAATTTTTAATTTTATTCAAATCTAACAACAATTTTTATTGTTCTTGGATCGTGCTTTTAGGGTTAAAGCTAGATAGTCATCACCAAACCAAAGGTCACCTAAATTTTCTCCTGTTATCTTCTAGAAGTTTTGCAGTTGTTCATTTTACATTTTGGTCTAGGATCCTATTTGAGATAAGTTTTGTGGAAGGTGTAAGGTCAATGTCTAGCTATGTCTTTTGTATGTGTATGTGAATGTCTAGTTGTTCCACCATCATTTGTTGAAAGACTTTTTTCTCCATTGACTTCTCTTTGCTCCTTTTTCAAAGATTAGTTGAATATAATTATGTAGGTCTTTTTTCTGGTCTTTGTATTCTGTTCCATTGCTCTATTTGTCTCTTCTTTTTGCCAGTAACAAACTATCTTGATCACAGTAGTTTTAGAATAAATCTTGAAGTCAGGTAGAGTCAGCCCTCTGACTTTGTTCATCTTCATTATTTTATTGGTTATTTGGGGTCTTTTGCCTTTCCATATAAGCTTTAGAATTAAGTTGTTAATATCTACAAAATAACTTGCTGAAATTTGGATTAGGATTGCATTGACTTTATAGAACAAGTTGGGAAGAATTAACATCCTAATAATATTGAGTCTTCCTATCCATATACATGGACCATCTCTCCATTCATTTATATCTTTGATTTCTTTCATCAGAGTTTTATATTTTCTACATATAGATATTGAATATATTTTAGTAGATTTATACTTAAGTATTTCTCTCTTTTTTGGTGCTAATGCAAATGATATTATGTTCTTAATTTCAAATTTTAATTGTTCATTCCGGGTATATAGGAAAGCAATTGACTTTTATATATTAACTCTATATCTTGCAAACTTGCTACGCTTGCTTTTTAATTCCAGGAGTGCTTTCATGTAGATAATTTGGGATTTTCTACATAAAGGCAGTTTTATTTCTTCCTTCCTTCCAAATTTGTATACCTTTATTTCTTTTTCTTGTCTAATTGGGTTGGCTCAGACTTCCAAGATGATGTTGAAAATGAGTGGTAAAAGGGAACAGTCTTGCCTTGTTCCTGATGTTAGGGGGAAAACATAATTTCTTGTCATTAAGTATGTTATTAGCTATAAGTTTTTGGTAGATGTTGTTTATCAAGTTGAAGCAATTCCCTTCTATTCCTAGTTTGCTGAATTTTTAATCATGAATAGATATTGGACTTTATCAAATGCTTCTTCTGACTGATTTTCAAATGCTAAACCAGCCTTCCATACCTGGAAAAGATCTCATCTGGTCATGATGTATGATTCTTTTTACACACTATGAGATTCAACTTGCTAATATTTTGTTAAGGATTTTTAAATCTATGTTCATGACAGGTATCAGTCTGTAGTTTCCTTTCTTGTAATGTCTTTCTCTGGTTTTGTTATTAGGCTAATGCTGTCCTCATAGAATGAGTGTGGAATGGTGAATGCCATGAGACCCAAGTGCAGATGCTCAAATAAAGAATAGCTCTGCTGGAGGAGGAGAATTCAAGGCCACACACCAATGAAGCTTTGCTTACTAGGCTTTCAGGCACCAGAATTCTGTTTGTCGAAGCTAAACTGTAGAGGCCATTGAGGGGAGGAGGTCCCCTGGGAACAGAGCCCCAGTCGGGAAAACCAATGATGGGAAGGTTGATGGGCAGGTCAGCATCTGGATGGTGGAATGTCATGGCCTCAGCCCTTTGGGCAGTGGTCCTGGTGACACTGTGGAGTGTATCCAGAGGAGGTCTCTTATTCCTCCCCTCTCAGGCCCATGGTGGTAAGTACATACTGTATGCCATGAAAAATAAAGACAGAAGTAAAATGCTTCTTTCTCTGGTAAAGACTGTACAGAATGGTATCATTTCTTCACTAAATGTTTAGTAGACTTTACCAGTGAAACTCACCAGCGAAACTGCTATTTTGTGGGGGCTTTTAAAATTATGCATTCAAATTGCTTAATAAGTATAGGACTACTCGTGCCACTTTTGGAACATTCTTTTCAGGCATATGGATTTCTTCTATGTTGTCAGACTTATTTGCATAAAAAGCATAGTGTTTGGTAGAATTCACCGATGTAGCCATTTGGAGCTAGTGCCTTCTATTTTGGAAGGTTCTTAATTATTGCTTCAATTTATAGAATAGGTATAGGCCTATTCAGATGAAATATTTCTCCTTGTTTAAGTTTTGGTAAATTTTGTCTTTCAAGGAATTTGTCCATTTCTATCTAGGTTATCAATTTTGTGGATCCAGAGTTGTTCATAATATTCCTTTAGGAGTAATTTTGGAAGATGGTGAAGTAGGGAGCTCCAGGATTCAGTCCTAATGCCTGAACTACTATTACACAAGGAGAACTATCTGAAACAACTATTTTGAAACTCTGGAGGCCAGAAGAACACTGAGCTGGAGGAAGAGGTGGATAAATTATAATAAAGAATGGTAAATTGCTCTTTCATCATGGCAGCTACCGGTACCCATGCCCCACTCTTGTGGCAGGCTGCCGTGGGGTCCAGTCTCTGGCTGGTGACAGAAAGGGGCATGAAAACCCTCTTCCCCAAGACCAGCAGTGGGTACGGTGGTTTGCTGATCACTGCTTTTGATTAGCAACTTCGAGTTGCTGGAGGCCTGGCTCTGAGGGCAGCCATTATTTCCACCTGCCCAGGACAAGAACCATGGTGGGAGAGACTTAAAGACACTACTTCTTTTTCAGGACCGCAGGGGACAGTTAGCTGAAGGGCTGCACTTGCTGCACAGGCCAAGAAAGCTCAGCTTTGAGGAGCCACGGAAGAAGCTCTTGGTCTCCTCACTGATCCCCGCCCCAGGGCACTTTGGAGCCATTCTGCACCCCCTTTGTGGGTCCCCAGCCCTGGTGTGACTGAGAAGGAATGACTTGGGAAAGTCCTCTTGGGCATTCTCCTCCTCCCAGAGGTAAAATAATTTAGAAGGTCTTCCTGAAAGAAGCGCTTTAGCCTGGGCCTTAAAGGAAGCTTGGGTTACCGTCACGGTTGATGTGAAAGTGCCTGCCTTGAAGACGAGAGGACTAGCAGAAGAAAGGCTTGGGGGCAGATGAGTGCAGGGGCGGTGGGGTGGGCAGAGGTCTCAGAGGATCAGCTGGGAGAGGGGGCCATGAGCGAGGGTGACAGACGGCCCAGTTTGGGGAGTATGAGCTGATAGAGTGCCTGCAAGGCAAGAAGGAGAGGTGTATTTGTGAACTTATGATTGAGAACCGGGAGTCTGGAGTAGGTGAAAGAAGGTATTCATGTGGCAAGGTTCACCTGCAGGGGGTTTATGTGAGCAGGCACAGGGAGGGGTGAGGGCCTTCTCGAAGAAGGCCAAGCATGGGGCATGGGGTGGGAGGGAAGGATGCTGAGGGTTTGGATCTGCATTTGTGTGGGAAAATAATTACCTGTTCCTTATTGTAAATGTTGCACCTGTTTTATTGCAGATGTTGCCTTATTGCTATTTCCCCCTTTTATTCAAAGTCAAAAAGCAGTTTTTAACACTTGATCCAACATGTAGGCTGAGATATTCTGCTGGTCTGAGTTGACCCTTTTATTCAAGGTCTCTTTCTAGTTGCATCAGCAGTTAGTGATTGGTAGTAATCCCTTGGTGCCAGGGAGCCTCATCCTCAGGAGTCATGTCCCACGCTGGGGAGAAGGTAATGTATTTACATGCTGAGTTTGGCTTAGAGAGTGCCCAACCTGGTTTTTTTTTTTTTAAAGATTTATTTATTTTTATTTATTTAATTCCCCTCCCCTCCCCCGGTTGTCAGTTTTCTGTGTCTTTTTGCTGCGTCTTGTTTCTTTGTCCGCTTCTGTTGTCGTCAGCGGCATGGGAAGTGTGGACGGCGCCATTCCTCGGCAGGCTGCTCCCTCCTTCGCGCTGGGCGGCTCTCCTTACGGGTGCACTCCTTGGCGTGGGGCTCCCCTACGCGGGGGACACCCCTGTGTGGCACAGCACTCCTTGCGAGCATCAGGACTGCACATGGGCCAGCTCCACACGGGTCAAGGAGGCCCGGGGCTTGAACCACAGACCTCCCATGTGGTAGACGGACACCCTAACCAATGGGCCAAAGTCCGTTTCCCCCAACCTGGTTTTTAAAGGACCCTGTGACATTATGTTGAGTGAAATAAGCCAGACACAAAAGGACAAGTATTTGTATGCTCTCACTAATATGAACTAATTAAAATAAGTAAACTCATAGAATTAGAATCTAGAATATAGGTTGCCAGGCAATAGAATGGGGTAGAGAAGGGGTAGCTGATGACAATTTATGCAAAATATGTAATTAAGTTGATTGTAAATATTTGGAAAGTAATAGAGGTGATGGTAGCACATTATTGTGAGTATAATTAACAGCACTGATATGTGTGTGTGATTGTGGGTGAAAAGGGAAGTTTAGGGTTGTGTGTGTCACTAGGAGGAAGGATGGAAGATAAAACATGGGACTGTAAATCACAGTGAACATTTTGTGGATGATGACTGTGGTTAATAGTACAAATATAAGAATGATCTTTCATGAACTAGAATAAAATTACGTCACTATTACAAGGTGTTAAAAATAGGGTGGTATATGGGGAAAATACACTAATGCAAACTATGGACTGCAGTTAACAGTAGTATTTTAAGATGCTTTCATCAATTAAAACAAAGGTACCGCAGCATGCTAAGTGTCAACAATAGAAGGGTGTAAAGGGTGTGAGAATTTTCTTTTTGGAGTAATGAAAATGTTATAAAATTGATTGTGGTGATGAGTGCACAACTCTGTGATTACACTGAGATCGGTTCATTGATTGCAAACTTTTGGTGGATTGTATGGCATGTGAACATATTTCAATAAAACTGCTCAAATTAAAGGACCTCTGTGTGAGGGAGGTGGACCTGGGTGAAGGGAGAACTAGAAAAGAGGCTGAGTCCCAGAGCTGCTCCAGGAGATGAAGGTGCCAATGGTGAGGCTTTGGTTTGAACGTGGAGGATCTTCTATATTATCCATATATTTTTGAGAGCCCTTGCCATATATGAAATAATTACTTATATGCCTAATAACAACCAATCTGAATTTGAATTCTGGCACTCCCATTAACTGGAAGCATGACCTTTGGAAAGTCATTAAATTCACTGAATCTCAATTCTCTCGTTTGTAAAATGGGACTAAATTGAAGTGTACCTCATACGGTCAAGCTGGGGATCAGCAATCATGAACATATTCCACGCAGAGTAGATGCATAAGAAATGGTGAAATGGTCGCTGTGTTATGAGGTACTAAGAATGTATTAACTAGACATTTTCCAAACTTGCCAGCCCCTTTTTGCATAGGTGGAGGCAGACTTCTAAGATGGCCCTGCAAGATTCCCACCCCCTGGTGTACAGGTCAGAATAATTCCACCTTCCTGAGTGTGGGCAGGACTGGGATTTTTCTCCCACGACTGTTTTATTGATTAGCTGATTTTGAGTTAGTCAAAAGGAGATTATCCTGGGTGGGCCCGGCCTAATCAAATGAGCTTTTAAAAGAAGGCTGTGGCCTTTCCTGACATCAGAGAGATTCAAAGCCAGAGATTTCTCCTGCTGCCCTAGAAGAAGGAAACTACTGCACTGCAGTAAGGGCCACATGGCAGAGAAGGGCCGGTGGCCTCTAGGAGCTGAAGCCCTCGGTCCTACAACCACAAGGACCTATGTTCTGTCAACACCACAGATTTGGATGAGGACCCAGAGACTCAGATGAGGCCACAGCTTCAGTCCACACCTTGGTTTCATCCTGGTGAGGCCCTGAGCAGGGGACCTGGCCAAGCCATGCCTAGACTCCTGACCCTACTCAATATGTGTTGTGCTAAGCCGCTAAATGTGTGGTAGTTTGTTGTGCAGCAAGAGGAAACCATCTGCATGATGGAGCTGGACTCAGATGTGATCTCTTTTCACAAGCCTTTCATGCTACTTTACTGGAATTATAGTTGGTGCAGGGGTTTAAGATATATCTAGGGGATTTGAATCTCTGGACTGACAATATGATAGCCAGGCCCTGAGCCTCAACAGACTTCAGCTCCTACACTCTGATTTATTGGACTTACCCCACTCAGCTAACATGGAGTTGAAGAATGTCAACCACCACACCATGGAGCCTAGAGTGCCTACAACTGAAAGCAGGAGGATTGCATCCAGTATCCATGTGGAATCTAAGCCTCCTCTTGACATAGATGTGGAATGGACACAACCAAGCCAAGGTCCACAGGAAGTAGGAATACAGTAAGGATTAGAGTGGACTTAATGATATTCTATTCATGAATTATTGTGGTTAATAATCGAGAAAATGTGGCATTGGTGTGAAGAAAGTGGCCATGGTGGCTGCTGGGTGTGGGGAATGGGAGGAAGAGATGAGATGTGGAGGCATTTTCGGGACTTGGAGATGTCCTGAGTGGTGCTGCAGGGACAATTGCCGGACATTGTATGTCCTCCCATGGCCCACTGGATGGAATGTGGGAGAGTGTGGGCTACGGTGTGGACCATAGGCCATGGGGTGCAGCGATGCCCAGAGATGTACTCACCAGATGCAATGGATGTGACATGATGATGGGGGAGAGTGTTACTATGGGGGGAGTGGTGGGGTGGGGGTGGTGTGGGTGAATGGGGACCTCATATTTTTTGAATGTAATATTTTTAAAAAAATGAATAAATAAAATAAAATTTAAAAAACAAACAAACATACCACTGGAAAAAAAAAAGAGGAAACCGTTACACTCCTCGACTGGTTCTTCTTAGTCTATACCCTCAGCGCTGTCCCAACACTGCATCCCTCAAAGTCAGCACGTCCTCCATTTGGCTCAATTCAGAGGTCACCTTCCTCATCTTACCCCACCTCTGAGTGCATTTCACCCAGACACCTACTTTTCTTCTTGAAACACTTTCCCATTTAGCTCCTGTGGCCCCCACTCCCATAGGTTTCTTTCTGTCACACCTTCCACCGTCTCTTTGCTTTCCTTTCTCCTCCTTTCCTCTGCTCCATCTCAGAATGTTGGAGTGTCCTAGCCTGAGTCTTGGATCATCTCTTCAATTTCCATTCTCTTCCTAGATGATCTTGTGCAATTCCATGGTTTTCTGAATCATTTCTAAGTCAGTAACTTGCAGAATTATATCTAGAAGCTTCACCTCCTCATGAACTCCAGATGCACACACTTGACATCTCTACTAGGTTGTGGCATGTCCACCCAGGACTCTGGAGACCTGTTCCTCTTCTGGTAAATGGCATCATCATCCATGCACAGAAGCCAAAAGGCCTGGGCATCAGCCTCTTCTTTATTCACTTCCTATTTCCAATTCACCAACAAGTTGTTTTTCTACCTCCAAAATACGTCCCAAATTGATCCACTTCTCTTCAATGAACACATAACTGAAACTTCACCTAAGACATGTAATCTTTTACCTCTTCTCTTGCAGCAATATTATAGCGCCTCTACCTGTTCCTAGTGTTTCACCTTTAAAATTCATTCTCTACACAGCACTTTCCAAAGACTTACTACTAAACTTGTAGGGCAAAAATGCATATTTCTTACCCTAGTCCTACCTGTTTATCATTTTTCAAAAAAGTTTTATTGTAACATATGCGTAAACAAAGTATCCCGTTTTTAATCATTTTTAAGTGTATAATTCAGTGATAGTAATTACATACAAAATGTGCTGCTGTCACAATCATCCATCACCACAGTTTTTCATCAGCCCCAAGAGAAACTCTCAACCTATTAAGCAATAATTCTCCATTCTGCCTTCCACCAGCCCTGGGTAACTTCTAATCTACTTTCTGTCTCTATGAATTTGTTTATTCTAGTTATTTCATGTAAGTCAAATCATCTAATATTTGTCCTTTTGTGTCTGGCTTATTTTACTTAGCATAATCTTTTTAAGGTTCATCCATGTTGCGGCACGTATTAGGACTTCCTTCCTTTTTATTAGTGAATAATATTCTATAGTATGTATGTAACACATTTTGTTTATCCTTTATCTATTGATGGACACTTGGGTTGTTTCCATTTTTTGGTTATTGTGAATAACTCTGCTATGATCATTGGTGTACAGGTTTCTATTTGAATCTCTGTTCACAATTCTTTTAAGTCATATGTAGAAATTCTATGTTTAACTTTTTGAGAATCTGTCAATTTTCCATAGTGGCTGCACCATTTTAATTCCTACCAACAATGTTTGAGCGTTCCTATTTTTCCACATCCTTGCCAACACTTTATTTTCTGTTTTCTTAGTAGCTTTCCTAGTAGTTGTGAAATGGTACCTCATTATGGTTTTGATTTGCATTTCCCTGATGATTCGTGATGTTGAGCATCTTTTCATGCGCTTACTGGCCATTTGTGTATCTTCCTTGGAGAAATGGCTATTCAAGTTATTTGATATTTAAAACTTGGATTATAAGTCTCTTTGTTCTTTGATTTTAGACCGGCTTACATTTTTTTTTAGATTTTATTTTATTTTATTTCTCTTCCCTGCCCCCCCCCCCACCTCCGGGTTGTCTGCTCTCTTGTGTCCACTTGCATTCCCGGCAGCACCAGGGATCTGTGTCTCTTTTTGTTGTGTCATCTTGCTGTGTCAGCTCTCCGTGTATGGGGTGCCACTCCTGGACAGACTGTGTTTTTTCACGTGGGGCGGCTCTCCTTGCAGTGGCACACTCCTTGTGCGTAGGTCTCCCCTACGCGGGGGGCACCCCTGCATGGCAGGGCACTCCTTGCACACAGCAGCACTGTGCGTGGGCCAGCTCACCACATGGGTCAGGAGGCCCTGGGTTTGAACCCTGGACCTCCTACGTAGTATATGGATGCTCTATCAGTTGAGCCACATCTGCTTCCCCTGCATACGATTTTGACTTCATATTATATCATTCTCTCCTTTGCTAACCATACCCTTTTCCCATTTTTCAAGCTTTTCGAAGTTTGTTCCCACATTGGGACAAGGAAATGACACTATAATCTCTCTCTTTTGCCCTTCATGGCAATCAAAGGAGGTTCTCCCCTTCTTTACAAATCTTCTACAGTTGTTGCTTACCCCACTGGTTATTCCTTTATATGTTGATGTTCATTTTGATCATTACTACTCAGAAAAAAAAATAAGTTTAAAGATGAGATAGGATAGGTTGGGTCAATAGAAATTTTACTCAGCAAAAGGGAAGTTTGCTGGTTGAAACAGAATTGCAGAGAAATTGTTCCATTAGTAACATTTAAGATGAACTGAGATGAGAAGAGGATGAGCCAGGGGAGAGGAATTAATGGTTCCAGGAATTGAATTAGGTAGAACCTTCCCCCACTGTAAGTTGATCTGTTGGCTTGCTGGTAGTGGGTTACTAATGGGCAGGTTTGACCACCCTGCATTAGGGAAAGTTTGCCACCTGGAGACAGAGGCTCTCTTGATGCTATTTCTCCATTCCCTAGGGTAGGCAAGAGACGGAAGGACAGAGGTGGATAACTGATTATGAATGTCTTTAGTTGTTCTTAGGTGGCCATTGTCCATATAGCACGAGTTTCAGGATTCTGGGGGAGCAATTTCAAAATCTATGTGCCACCTCTACTCAAGATGTTGATGTAAACTCTGCCCCTTCCTCAAGCGGCTGGTTTGTGAAAAAGACAAACCTTCCCAGAGTTCTTTATCTGCTTTTAAGAATTTCTGTTCCAGGGAAAAGGATGTGGCTCAAGTGATAGAGCTTCTGCATACCATATGGGAGGACCTGGGTTTGATCCCTGGTGCCTCCTGGTGAAAAAGAAGAGAAAGCATGCCTGTGCAGTGAGTGAGTACCCATGTGGTGAGCACAAGTGCCCACGTGGTGATCCAGTGCCTGCGCAAGTGAGTCATGCAGCATGATGACACAACATAAGAGAGAAAAGGGGAGAGTCAAGGTGAAATGCAGCAGGAACCATGAACTGATATGGCACAATTGACAGGGAACCTGTCTCTACATCAGGAGTCTCCAGGATCCAATCCTGGAGAATACTAGAGGAGAGAAAACGAGAAGGAAGACAACGTAAATAGCAAAAACAGCAGGGTGAGGGAAGTGGACTTGGCCCAGTGGTTAGGGCATCCATCTACCACATTGGATGTCTGTGGTTCAAACCCCAGGCCTCCTTGACCTGTATGGAGCTGGCCCATATGCAGTGCTGATGCACACAAGTAGTGCCGTGCCACACAGGGGTGTCCCCTGCATAGGGGAGCCCCACGTGCAAGGAGTATGCCCCATAAGGAGAGCCACCCAGTGCGAAAGAAAGTTCAGCCTGCCCAAGAATGGCACCGCACACACAGAGAGCATACACAAGATGACGCAACAAAAAGAAAACACAGATTCCCATGCCACTGACAACAACAGAAGTGGACAAAGAAGAACACGCAGCAAATAGACACAGAGAACAGACAACTGGGGCGGGGAAGGGGGTAGAAATAAAATAAAATAAATAAATCTTTAAAAAATAATAATTTTTAAAAAAACAGCAGGGTGGAAGGAGGGGAAGGGGGAGATAAATAAATAAATCTTTAAAAAAATTACTGTTCCAGATGCTTTTGGGAACCCAATAATTTTGTTAGAATTTAACAAGGGCAATCTTTGGGATCAGAGGAGCAAAGAATTTTTACTTGGGAAGCTTGGAACTTGACAAACTTGAAGACATTCAAAGCAGAAGGCAAGGAAAAAAGTGATGATTAGGGATGCAACATGGATGGTTGAAGAGTTACAGTTCAATACAAGGTTTACAGCACTGGAAGGCATCCTTAGGTAGAAATGCTAAAGACTTGAAGTAAGGAAAATGCCAACATAGTTGGGTGAAATCTCCACCTTATTTAAATCACAATGAATATGCATTTGTGTATATTATATAACTTCTAACAATTTCCTAAAGAAAATGTAGTAGCATTGTTCCCCATGGAAAAGATATTAAAAGAAGACTGAATCAATAATAAAGGTTGACATATATGATATGATCACCAATATGTAAAATTATATCCATAGATCTGTGTGTGTGCATGTGTGTGTATTTGTGCATATTTGAAAAAATGAAATTAAAGGAGCTTGATCTCCTCTGACTCATAGGGATGATCTTTAACATATTAAATAAAAAGTATGAAAGTATGTTTCAAATTAATACATATATGATTGTATTAGTCAGCCAAAGGGGTGCTGATGCAAAATACCAGAAATGGGTTGGTTTTTACAAAGGGTATTTATTGGGGTAGGAGTTTACAGATACCAGGCCATAAAGATAAGTTACTTCCCTCACCAAAGTCTATTTGGAGCAACATGGTTGCCGACGTCTGTGAAGGTTCAGGCTTCCTGGGTTCCTACATTCCTGGGCTTGCTTTACTCTGGTTTCAAAGTTCCTTCCTTCCTGGGGCTGGCTTCTCTTTCCTCTGTGTGCTGACTTCCCAGGGCTCCAGTTTAAGTCTTCAGCATCAAACTCCAAAATCAAAACTCCAACATTAAAAGCCCTCAGCTCTGTTCTTCGCCATGCCTTTTATCTGTGAGTCCCCACCCACCAAGGGATGGGGACGCAATGCCCTAATCATAACTCAATCATGCCCAGGCACAGATCAGATTACAAACATAATCCAATATTTCTTTTTGGAATTCATCAGTTTTATCAAGCTGCTACAATGATGACTCTAGTTTCATAAAACAAATCTTTTTTTATACATGGATATTTGCTTTTATCTATTTATAAGCAAGGAGAAAGTATGGGCATACATTTATCCATTTTTAAAGAAGACTGCTTTAATTTTGCCTTTGTCCTCTGGAAGAGATCAGAGGTCTTTTGAGGCATGTAAAGTTATGCTCACTTTATCTAACCATCATGCCCAGAAAGAAAGCAGGGCATACAGTCCAAAAAAGTGAAAAAAAAATGGCTACTAGAAATTAATTAAGGAAGGTCCTGTGGTGACATGATTTTTATTGAAATCTCTTTCTTGCTGCCCTGAGTTACAGGTCATGCATGACTGTGAACTTCACCCTACAGGCCATAACAACCAATAAACTAAGCTTCAGTGTAACAAATAGCTAGAATGCTGGTCTCAACCATTTAAACTTGCCCTCATGATTTTGTTAATATTTTTCCTCCATTTATTAGCCCTTAGCTACAAAGGGAGTTTATGCATATCAGAGTCCTATCAGCTGGCTTTGAAGCTTGGCTCATCACCTAATGCACCTAATGCTTCAAAGTCATCTGGAAAATCAGAGTTCTGGGAAGGTTGACATTTATGTGGGATTAGAATATTGGAATACAAGGAATAGGATTATGGCTGGCATTTGGAACATTCTAGCTGGATTCTTGCACGTTGTGCATTGATAGTCTTTTTCACCATCTCCCACTCTCTCTTTCAGCCACACCACTTACTACTTTTAATGATGACTCTAGGATAATAATTTCTATCTCAGTATATAATTTAAAAGAAAAGTCTATTCTACATTAAGCAAGTGATAGAAATTTGGATTAGTCTTCAACACAAGACATAAATAAAGAAATGTGTGTAGTGAGGTGATTCATTTTAGGGTTCTATGAGGATCCTCTGTGTCTTATTTAAATTCCCTGTGGTGAAAATCTGGATATGATGGTTGGTATAATTAGGAGAAAGATACCCCCAAGGGAAACATTCTCTTTGTGGCTGAGCAGGCTAGCTGTCCTCCCAACGCCTGTGCTTCCCAATCCTTAATGTAGAATGAATGGTGGGAAGCTGCTGCCCAGCCCAGGAGGACACTTTCAGCTGCCCTTCCATCTAAGTGGGGCTGCAGGATTGGGTTTTGCCACTGAAAAGTGAGGGGAGAATTACGTGTGTTACTTCTGGGTCTGAAGTGGTTGAAAGAGGAGGTGCTTTCTACACTTTGTTCTTATCTTTGCTGAGGGGGATGAGGATGACTATGACAAACTTGGAAGCATTGTTGAAGATGGGGTAGGCTCTACCAGCCTGGGTGCTGAGTCTGCTGTTGACACCAATCAAAAATGTCCATTTGGAACTTTAAGCAAATGATAAGTAAACCTGTACCATGGGAAGCCATGGAGGTTTTGAGATTTACCTATTGTGATAGCTAGAGCTATCCTCCCACAATAGAGAAGCACGAAGTGGATGTTCACCCCCAGGAAAAGAGCAGAAGCAGCACCAATGTGGAGATGTGGTGGCAAAGCCCTCCAGGACAGTCTGGAAAAGCTGGATTAAAGTAACCAAAATACCCCATTAATTACCATAGGATCCTGGGGTTGGGTTGGAGAGGAAGCAAGTGCCAAAACCACATGATGCCACAAGAAAGATATGTTTTGGGGACTAGAAACCTTTGGTAAATGATTCTCATTTACAAAACAAGATGCGTCCCATGATGACAAACAACAGCTGTGGAAGAAAATGAAGACATTTCGTGTTTATGTTGGCTTCCACTATTAGAACTTCTATGCTGAATGTATTGTGTGTAGCATCTTCTGACTAAGTTATTTAATAAGTCACCAAGGCACCCGAGTAATTAAGAGGTGGGTGGTCTAGGCTGATGGGTAAACAGTATGATTTATCTGTGGTTCTTTTGGTTTCTGTTGTTGGAATGAGTTCCAAGTTCACAAAGTTCATCCAGAGCTAAAACCTGGAATTGTCCTTGGCTGAAAATGAGTTACCAGTCTGTCATCCAGATCTGGGCACCCTCTAGAACCCAGCAGCAGTGTGGCAGGCTGGGTTGCAGGCTGGTCTGGAGCCACAGCTGGCCCCCGACTGTCCCTCAGCCTCCCTACAGCTCCTTTTGTGCCATGGAAAACTACTCAAGCTATCAGGGACACAGTGCTTCTTGTCACTTCTTTGCACTCTTTTCTCCTTCCAAGTGCATAGATGGGTTATAAGTCCCATCCACTTGCAGTTAGGTGTGGCTGCATGACTTGCTTTGGTCAATGGAATCTGAGCAGATACAATGTGTCACTTATTGGCAAAGACTTTAAGAGCCAGTGCAGGGATCATCATACTTTTCCTCCCCCTGCTACCTCCTACCTGTGTGATTGCAGGAGGAGCAGGTTCTGGTGAATGTGAAGCAACCTGGAATACTGGTCTACCCAGGGGGACAGCTGCCTGAGAAGGTGTCTGTTTTAATCTGCTAGGATGATGAAAGCAAAATACCAGAGATGGGTTGCCTTTTACAATGGGGATTTATTAGCTTACAAGCTTACAGTTCGGAGGCTGAGAAAAATGTCCAAATCCCATCATCAGGTGATGATTTGTCCCCAAGGACCGGCTGCCAGTGACCCTGGACTCTGTCACATGACAAGGCACAGGGCAGCTTCTGCTGGACCATATCCTTTCCTGTGGGTTTGCTGGCTTATTTTCCCCTCTCATCATCTGAATTTCATTCTCTTATAAAGGATTCCAGTTCCAGTAAGAGGAGTAAGACCCACCCTGGGCCACGCCTTACTGACATAACTTAATCAAAAGCCATACTTACAGTAGGTTTACACCCAAAGGCATGGATTAACTTTAAGAACATGATTTTCTAGCATCTATACAGCTTCAAACCATCACAGTGTCCTAGCCCTGCAATGGTCTTTGCAATAGCTGAATTTTGTTCCGTTAGCCACTGAAATTTTGGGGTTTGTTTGCACTGAATAACCTTGTCTGTCCTGCTTAAAATTCAACATGACCCCTATAAATGTCCCTCAGTGCTTCCGAGGGTAGAGACTGCTACTTTCTCAATAGCTATTCTCTTCTTTCTCAGATTAATAGGTAATTTTTAGTTGGCATAGAGCTGCATAAAATAAAGGTGACATTTCCCAGCTTCTCTCAGCTAGATGTGGCTCTGCAGCAGGGTCCCTGGCTGTGGTGACCTTCTTATGTCCTAGACAAGGCATTCCATCTTTCTTCTCCTTCATCGTTTCAGCTGAGCAGAAGCAAACTGATCCAGGGAGATTGGATATGTCCCCAGTAGTGACCCACCTCAGGTCTGAATAGAAGGAAAATGTCACTTCCACGGCAAGGTTACAAAAAGCCAGTGCTTCCCATCTTGGCTGGTCACTCTCTCTTGTTCCTTCCCTCCCTCGCTCTAAGGGAAGCCAGCCACCATATGATGATCTGCCTGTAGAGAGGCTCACCGGGAGAGGACCTGAGAGTGGCCTCTTTCCAAGAGCCAGCAGCCAACTGACGTCCTCAGTCCAACTACCCACAAGGAGCTGAATTCTGCCAGGAACCTGTGTGTGAGCTTGAAACAGATCCTCTCTCAATCCAGACTTCAGATGAGACTGCTAAATGGCTAAGTTTTGAGGATGACTTGTTCCACAGTAATAGACAACTAATGCACTGGCCAAAGGGATACGTATGGCAGCGAAAGGTGCAAATTCCTATTTATGCCATTAAAAGGAACTGGCACACGCTCTGTCCCCTTTCCTGTCTTCCTGATGACTGGAAGGCTACGGAATGTCACGGAATTCCACTTGATCATATACACAGGGAAATTTCTTAAGGCTGGCAGAGCAGGAGCCTGGACCCCTGACAACTGTGTGGAGCTGAGCTGTCATGCCAGCTCATTGTTTTACATGGAAGAGAAAGAAGCTTTTCTCTTTTTAAGCCATTGCAATTTTGGGTCACTTGTTAAAACATGCATTTGAATTCTGTCAGATGAGAAAGCTCCAGAAAGCAAAATTTCTTGGGAACAAGCTTTTTAAAAAGAAGCCAATAACGTTCGCATTGTTGAAATATATGACGTTTTGAAGCCAGATGTGTAGGAGCCGTTGTCTTTATTTAAAATTGTAGATTACAGAAACCAGTCTCTTGACAATGAAGGAAAGGCTAGACTTGGGAATGCCGGGAAGACTAACCTGGGAAAGGCAACGATTGCTCTGGCAATAAGAGAGAATTTAGGCAGCTGGGCAGGCAGACGGATGGCTTGCTTTCTTGGTCACAAGAATTCTTTTGTTGATCAGTCTAAATGGCTCTTTTCAATAGAAAAAAAATGCATGTTGATGGGATTATATTTATACTAAAAACTAAGAAAGTGGCATTTTTCATATTTCACAAATGTGTAGCTGTAGAGGAGTGGCTGCGAGCCACAGTAGCAATGTAGGTTCCTTCTGAAATGTCTCAGTAAGAGGTCAGCTTTCCCTTGGGTGAAAAATGAACTGAGAGTTTTCATTCACTGTGAAGAGTTATGAGCTGAATAAGGAGATGGAATCTTAACTGAAACCATGGCTATTTGCTTTTCTAATCCTCAGATTTAGTGCTATGCGTTTTTAAACTAGCTAAAATAGGACAGATGTATAAAACATCATTGACTGGGTTCAGTCTCAAGCCAGTTCAGTTTTGGGCTGAACCAGAGCTGTGCCAAAGAGTGTCTTATTTTCATTTCTGATTTTTATCCCTGATTCTGCACATGTTGGATATGAAAACAGACTAAATATGAATCCTTGAAAAAAAACAACCCATCCGAGATATATAAAAATTTTAATAAAAAGAAAGACCTGTCTTTTTCTTGAATTGGAAGGCATTATTATAAAGGGTCATTTTTCCCTGAATTATTTTATTTAATTCCATATCCTTACACTTAAATAGCTCAACAGGATTGGAGGGACCTTGACAAAATTACTCTAAAGTTAATCTGGAAAATAAATATTTGAAAATAACGGAGCACATTTTGAAAAGAAATAACAAAGGAAGACGTTATTTATAAGAATGAAATTCATTCTACCATTTCAGTAATAAAAACAACAACAAGGTGGTCCTGACCCAGGAATAGACAGGTAGATTAATGGTTTGGAATGAGGATCTGAAAATGGACTCCAGAAGAAATGAAAACGCAGTGCATAAGAAAGACAGCATGTCCATTCCAAAATAAGAAAACAAACAACCAAAACAACTTGGCAAAGGATTTGAAAAGACACTTCACCAAAAGAGATATACAAATGGCAGAGAAACATGTGAAAGACAGTAACCTTCATTAGCCATTAGGGAAACGTAAATTAAAAACAAAATCAGATACCATCACAAACCTATTAGAATGGGGAAAAAACTGAAAATAGCAAGTTTGGTAAGAACGCCGAGCAGCTGGAATTCCCATGCATTGCTGGTGGGAGTGCAAAGTGGTACAACTACTTTGTGAGCCAGCATGGCAGTCTCTTACAAAGTTACCATGTGGCAGTGGATTCCAGATGGATTGAGGACTTGATTGTGAACACAGAAATGAAAAAATGTTTTAAGTAAACATGGGTGAATATTTTATAATCTTGTTTGAGGGGAGGCTTTTCAAAGAAGCATGCCACAAATCCCCCAAACCATATATTTGACTATGTAAAAATTTAAAATTAACATACAGCAAAATAAAACAATTTGAAAAATGAATTGGTGAAAATGTTTGTAACCTACGTCATAAAAGGTTAATTTTCTTATTAAACAAAAAAACTGAGGAAAAAATGAAAGAAGCTCAAATAAAAAATTAGAAAGAACATGATCAGGCAATTCACAAATTAACTGTAAAATAAACAAAAGGTATTCAACCTCATTAAAGACTGAAGAAAGAAAAAAAAAACAAGAGTAAATTTTGTTCACATAGCAGACTGACAACGGGCAGAGGGACTGATAAAATCTACAAGTAGTAGAGTTTTAAAAATGGGAATTTTCAGGAACAGTTTGTGGGAGTGTAAATTTGTATAACATATTTACCTACACGACAATTGGGTAGGGCAATATGAACAGTGTTTTACCTGAGAAAATAATAGCACAACAAAAAATACATATACATAAAGATATGCATCGTTTCATTATTTGTAATTCTGAAAATGTTTGCTGCACTAGTTTTGTGAAACTTTAAAATGTTGATGTTTTCTGTGACCTCTTGGAGAGAGATGTAGTTATACAGAAAGTTCTCAAAATTATTTGACTAGAGGAAAGAGGAACTCTTCTCTCTCTCTCTCTCCTTCTCTCTTCTCCAAAATGGAAAGGATAGTCATTAAAATTTTAAATGGGATGATGAGATTTTCTTCACTTTATACTTTTCTGTACTGCTTGAAAATTTTAAACAATGAATGTTGGTCATTTTGACAAAAATTTAAAAAATTTTCACAGGGAAGAAACAGATGCCATGGCTATAAAAGAAGAGTCACAATACTCCATTAGAAAGCAAACGTCTTTGTAAGTCAGCAGGATGCTAAGACAAGAGCCTAGTATATTACAGACACTTAAAATGTTTGGCTGAACTGATAAAGACAGAGAGTTTGGGAGACAGAAGCTGTGGATTTGAGGCCTCCCTTTTGCCTTACCTGCATTGTAACATTAGACAAACTATTTAACCTCTCTAAGCCTTAAATCCTCACCTGCAAAATAGAGTTATCTACCTTGCTTCATGGTTGTTAAAACGAGATCATGAATGAAAATTTACCTTGCTTTGATCCTTAAAATAATTCTGGGAAAAGTTATTTCCAAGATCCCTTAAAGAATTCGAGGCTCAGAGAGATTAAATAACTTTCCCCTGGATCACACCTCCATTAAGGGATGAACTTGGACAGACAGAATTTATCCTTTTCTGAAAGCCTGACCTGCGTGCATGTATATTTCACAGCCTTGATATACAAAGTGTGATCCGAGGACCAGTGGCACTGGAGCCACCTGAGATGGAATCAAACCGGATTTGTGCACATTAATGTTCAAGAAGCAATTCTCCTATGGGACTACAGTATACAGTATGCATAAATCTGCCTAACAATGAAGGGAATTTTTCTATTGGCAGTAAGAAGCCTTAATATTTGTTTCTGATCTCAATGTCACTACAAGTTTTCCTGAAGAAAAGGAAGTTATTTAACTTTGTTTAATTCAAAGTTTCCCAAATCGCTCCCTTTTTCAACGCCACAAATTAAGGTGAATTAACTAAAGTTAATTAGTTAATTAACACTTTGGAGCACACTTTGGGGGCAGGCTGGCTACAGAATTCGCAGGGCCCAGAGCAAAATGAAAATGCAGGTCCCACTGTTCAAAGATTATTAAGAATGTTAAGATGGCAATGGCAGGTCATTAAGCTGAGCTTGGGGTCCTGTCATGATATATCGATGGCACACGAATGAAGCTGGCCCTGCTTTGGGGAAAGACTGCTTTTACAAAGAGCTATAGATCCAAACCAGCAGAATTTTTGGGTGGACAGCCAGAGTAGTCATGCCCAATACCTTACTAAGTTTTTTTATAACTTCAGATTCTCAGCAGAGGATAGCACCTTGAGCATTGCCCTCCATTTCTCATTGAAAGCTTGGTTGCTAAAGTTACTGTTGTTGAAGGCTTGCCTGGAGGAACAGAGACATAACCATTGTGATGGTTTGAAGCTGTATGGACCCCAGAAAAGTATGTTCCTAAAGTTAATTCATTCCTGTGGGTGCGGACCCATTCTAAGTAGGATATTTGGTAAATAGGATCTTAAATTAAGATGTGACCCACTTCATTCAGGGTAGGTCCTAATCCTCTTCCTGGAGTCCTTTTAAATGGAATGAATACAGAGAGAGGGGAAAGCAAGAAGCTGAAAGCAACAAAACCCAGGAGAGTAGAGAGAGACCAGCAGATGCTGCCATGTGCCTTGCCATGTGGCAGAGGAACCCACAATTGCCAGTCTTTGGGAAGAAAGCATGCCTTGATGATACCTTGATTCAGACATTTTTTTCAGCCTTGGAACTGTAAATGTATAAGTTAATGAATTGGCATTGTAAAAGTCAGCCCATTTCCGGTGCATTGCTTTTTGGCAGCCATGAAATAGAACAGCCAGGTTCTGACATGGGTGGGGTGGTGACTGTGAGCTGGAGCAGACTTAGGTGGGCAGGGAAGGAGTGTGCCATTGATGGTAGTGGTGGGAGAAGGGGAGCTGACACCTAAAAAGACAGCAGGCATTGATGCTTCTGTGTGGATCTCAAGTCTAGCTTTCTCTATGCTTCCTCTGGAGCTTCAAATCCTGGTCCAGGCAACTGTCCTGACACATATCACCTGGGAGTCTTCGACAAGCTGCCATTTAGGGAGGAGGGCTCCGCCTCTCTCCTCATCGGTCACTCCCAGGGAAGCCTCTGTACACCCAACCCCTGCTTCGATGTCCCTCTTGGAGAAGAGAGGGATGCACTTCACTTAGGCGGCCAAAGGGCTTTGGTGGTGGATCTCACTATGGTTTGCTCATTTTGATGTCTTTGAGAAAGGTTGAGGGGGAGAAGTAAGGCATGGGAATTCTGCCCTGATTCGTGCTACATGGGCATCTGCAGGTAGAATTTCTCAAGGCTTTCTTAGAGCCCAGAAAAGCAGGACTCCAGACCAATTAGTGTGTGTTTTTCGCTTGTAGACATTTGACTCATACATTTGCCCGATATTTTAGCTACATTTGCTAGTATACAGAACATACGGTGCACATTTTTGTATTTTATCTCATCTACGATTTGGTTTTATTTTCTTACTTATTTTTTCACCCACTATTTCTTATTAATTTCTTATTGTTTTTATTTTAATAGTTTCGTTAAGGTATAACGATATACAAAAACTGCTTATGTTTAAAGTACATAATTTGATAATTTCTGCATATACCCATGAAACCACCACCACAATCAAGGTAGTGCCCATCTCCATCCCCCCCAAAAGTTTCCTCGTGCCCCTTTGTCACCCCTTTCTCCAAACCCTCTGATCTGCTTTCTCTCATTATGGACTAGTTTATGTTCTCTAAAATGTTATAATGGAACCATACATTATGCACTCTTTTATCTGACTTCCTTCACTCAGCATAATTATTTTGAGATTTATCCATATTGTAGCGTGTATCAATACTTCATTCTTTTTTCCTGCTGAATAAAAAAGTACCCATTGCTGAGTATCCATTGTGTGGCTAAATGACAGTGCTTATTCATCTACCTACTGATGAACATTTGGTTGTTTCCAGTTTGGGGCTATTACAGTAAAGCTGCTACAAACCTTCATGTACAAGTCTTTGTGAGGACATATGCCTTCATTTCTTTTGGGTTAAAACCCAGGAATGAAATATCTGGACCATATGATAGGTCTATGTTTATACTTTTAATAAATAAATAAATATGTGTGTGTGTGTGTGTGTTTGCATCCCTGCTTTCAATTTTGGGGGGCACATACCTCGATATACATAGAAGTGGGATTGCCCGGTCATATGGTAATTGTATACGTAGCATTCTGAGGAAATGCTAAACTACAATCCATAGCAGCTGCACCATTTACATTCCCACCAACAATGAACAAGAGTCGGTTTCTCCACATCCTCTCCAACACTTGCTATTTTTTGTTTATTTAATAGTAGCTATTCTGGTGGGTGTAAACTGGCTTCTCACTATAATTTGATTTGCATTTCCCTAATGGCTAATGAGGTTGAGCATCTTTTACTTTGCTTATTGGCTATCTGCAGGTATAATTTGGATAAATGTCTATTCAAGTCTTTTACCCATTTTAAAAATTGGTTTGTTTCTCTTTTTGTTGTTGAGTTGTAGGATTTCTTTATGTATTCTGGATATTAAATGTTCATTTGATGTATCATTTCAAAATATTTTTCCCATTCTGTAGGTTATCATTTTTTTCTTTTATAGGGTATCTTTTTACTTACACAATGAAGTCCTGAGGTGCACTAAAGTTTTTAATTTGATTAATTCCCATTTATCTATGTTTTCTTTTGTTGCTCATGCTTTTGGTGCAAAGTTTAAGAAACCATTGCATAGCACAAGATCCTGAAGATGCATTCCTATGTTTTCTTCTAGGTGTTTTATACTTTCGATTCTTATATTTAGGCTTTTAGTCCTTTCTGAGTTAGTTTTTGTATATGGTATGAGGTATGGGTCCACTTTCATTCTTTTACATATGGATATCCCATTTTCCCAGCATTATTTGTTGAAGAGACTATTCTTTCCCAATTGAATGGACTTGGCATCCTTATCAAAAATCAATTGGTAATAGATGTGAGGGTTGATTTCACAAGTCTCCTGTTGATTCTATATGTCAGTCCCTGTACCAGAACCATGATGGGTTTTTTTGTTGATGTTGTTGTTGTTTTTGAGGTACCAGGAACTAGAGGTTGAGCCTGGGACCTTGTATGTAGGAAGCTGGTGCTCAAACACTGAGCCACATCACCTTCCCTGAGTTGATTTTTTCATTTGTTTTGCTTGTTTTTTCTTTTTTTCAGGAGGTGCTGAGAACCAAACCTGGGACCTCCTACAAGTGAGGCAGGAGCTCAACTGCTTGAGCTGCATCTGCTCCCTGTATTTTGATTAATTTCTGATATGTTTCAAAATAAGGAAGTGACTCCTCCAACTTCATTTTTTTTTCAGGATGGCTTTGGCTATTTGGGGCCCCTTGCAATTCCATATAAATTTGATAATTGCCTTTTCATTTCTGCAGAGAAGAATGTTGCAAATCTGTTTGGGATTGCATTGAATCTGTACATTGCTTTGGGTAGAATTGACATTGTCACAATATTTAGTTTTCTAATCCATGTACATGAAATGTCTTCCCATTTATTTAGGTCTACTTTTGCTTCTTTTAGCAATGTTTTCAGTTTTCCATATCCAATCTTTTCTGTTCAGATCCTTGGTTAAGTTTATTCCTAGATACTTACTTTTTCCCTTGATTTTTTCTTCAGTTTATTCATTGCTAGTGTATTGAGACTACCAATTTTTGTGTGTTAGTCTTCTACTCCATCACTTTACTGAAGTTGTTTATTAGCTTTATTAACTTTGTTATTGATTTTTCAGGATTTTCTTTTTTTTTTTTAAAGTTGCCCAGGTGATTTTTTTGTCCCCATATACCCCCACCCTCACCTCATTCCTCCCATAACAACAACCTCTCCATCTTCATAGGACATTCATTGCACTTGGAGAATACATCTCTGTGCATGCTGCACCACATGGTCAATGGTCCACATTATAGTTTACACTCTCCCCCAGTCCACCCAGTGGGCCATGGGAGGACATACAATGTTCAATAACTGTCCTGCAGTACCACCCAGGACAACTCCAAGTCCTGAAAATTCCCCCACATCACATCTCTTCTTCCCACTCTCTACCCTAAGCAGCTACCATGGCCACTTTCTCCACATCAATGCTACATTTTCTTCGATTACTAATGACAATAGTTCATGAATTGAATATCAGTAAGTCCACTCTAATCCATACTCTATTCCTCCATCCTGTGGACTCTGGAATGATTGTGTCCACTCCACATCTATATTAAGAGGGGGCTTAGATTCCACTTGGATGATGGAAGCAATTCTCCTACCTCCAGTTGTGGGCACTCTTGTCTCCCTGGTGTGGTGGTTCACCTTCTTCACCTCCATGTTAGCTGAGTGGGGTAAGTCCAATAAACCAGAGTGTAGGAGTTTCAAGTCTGTTGAGGCTCAAGGCCTGGCTATCATATGGACAGTCCAGATATTCAGGTCCCCTGAGTATACACTAAACCCCAGCACCAACCACAGGTCCAGTAAAAGTAACATGAAAGGCTTGTAAACAAAGATCACATCTGAGTCCAACTCCATCACACTCAGGAACACAAACTCCAAAGTAGGGCCAACTGACATGGCACTGAACTCCATCTGCCATGACCATAGAACTTGTGGGTCTCTGTAGCTCTCAGAAGAACCAATACCTGGGTTGTATCTACTTTATCTGTCTCTGGGACTCTGCTGAGGTGTACATAAGGGCGACCCCTCTGATAACCTCCTGGCTCTTTTTGGAGACTCATAGCCATATAAACTCATTTGTCCTTTCCATTTCCCCCTTTTATTCAAGGTCAAAAAGCATTTTTAACTACTGATATTACATGTAGGCTGAGATATTCTGCTGGTCTGAGTTTACCCATTTATTCAAGGTCATTTTCTAGTTACATCATCAACTGGTACTTGGTAGTAATCCCTCAGCACCAGGGAGGCTCATTCCTGGGAGTCATGTCCCACACTGGGGGGAAGGCAATGCATTTACATGCTGAGTTTGGCTTCAACACTGGCCACATTTGAGCAACATGGAGGCTCCCAGGAGGTAACTCTTAGGCACCCTGCAGCTCTAGGCCTAGTTCTTATTTCAGGTGCATAAGCTCACAAGCATAGTCATTAGTATCAGGGCTCATTGTTGGATCTTCCTTCTTTTTTGGTCTTTGCCATTGCACTTGGGGGATTGTTGGTGTTCCAGTAGGGAATGTGTGATAGAGCTCCTCTGGCTAAGAACTCAGCACTCCCTCAGTTGTCGTTTTTAACTGTAATCACTATGAAAATATCCAAACATTTTTATGTACCCTGGATATATGCCCTGGAGAACTCCCTGCCAACCATGTGTCCCCTGTCAATAACATCCCACACCAGTATTCCTCCCCTGCCATTGTTGAACCTCTCTGTGATCCAAAACTTCCTCAAAAATGAAGCCCAATATATTGCCAGGTTCCATTAATAGTAAAATGGAATATAGTGATGAGTTTAAAGGTTAGATATAGAATACATACTAACTTAGAAAAATTAAGGTAAAATAAATTGGGGTATCAAAAAATTAAAAATTAAAATGCTTTGTTTTTGATGTTTTGCCTTCCATCACTGCAATAAGTGTTGCCCTGTATGCAGATTGGCAAGAAACTTCTTCCATCTCTTCCTCAGTGTCTGTGTCCTTTCTTTTTCTTTTTTTTTTCTCCCTAATTATTAAGCTTGTCTTTACAAAAGTTTTAGATCATAGTAATTCATATATACAATATACAGTACTCCCACATATCCAACATAAGATACTTTGTTCCTTCCCCAGCAATTTTACATGTTCACATTATATTTACTGAAACTGATGTACAGATATTGAGACAATAGCTTTCAAACAAGGTTTCACTTGGGTTTACATTGTGGTTTATATTTTAGACTACACAATTTTCTAAATTTTCAGTTATCTTATGTTTCACATTATGATTTACATTTTAGCCTATAGGCCCCTATACATTTTTGGTGTAATTTAACATGTCCTATATCCAACCATGCAGAATCTTGTGGAACACTTCTATTGCCCACACAGTTACATCGATTCCATCTATTCAATACCTCTTTCCCCCTCCCCTCAGGGCCCACAGTGACATTCAGTCTTCATTGCTTGAAGGGCCATGTTCAGAGATACTTGCAACAATGTTGAGGGCTTGACATGCTCCACTCCCCTAACGCATTGGAAGCCACCACTTCTCTCAAGAGATAACGATTCCCTCTATTTTGAGAACATCAGTCCTCCCCAGGATGTGGGTATACCTTCACTCTCATTACATGGGTCTCTATCCAATGATATAACCCACTATGACAAAATGAGCACTCACATACTCCCTGGGAGCCTGTCCTGTGTCAGATTATCCCCTTTAAGCATCTTAAACAGGTAACCTTCCTTATTATATTTTTGAAAAAGTTTTCTCAGCATTATACTCTCAACCAAATATCTGACAATCTCCTTTGTTCATGTGTTCCCCCACCCTCCCCCCAATTTATTGGGCAATATTACCCATCCTCCCATCCCTAGCCCCCCTCAAGCCCACAAAGCCCCACCCAAAGGTAACCCTATGCCCCCAATTTATCTCTTCCTTGCACAAATACCTCCAGCTTATCATAGATTTCACCCATGTAGGTGTCAGCTTGCAACCTTCCTCTATCCCCTACATTCCTTTAAGCCTATCATCCAGTTTCTAGCTCTCTGAGGCAGCTTGGTTTACTTATTTCATATCATTGAGGTCATGTAGTATTTGTCCTTCAATTCCTGGGTTGCATCACTCAACATAATGTTCTCAAGATTCATCCATATTATCACATGTGTTTGTAGTGTATTCATTCTTAAAGCTGAGTAGTATTCCACTGTATGTATATACAACATTTTATTTATCCATTCATCTGTTGATGGGCATTTGGGTTGATTCCAACTTTTGGCAATAGTGAGCAATGCTGCTATGAACATTGGTGTGCATATATTGGTTTGTGTCCTCTTTTTCGGTTCTACTGGGTATATACCCAGCAGTGGAATTGCTGGGTCATATGGCAAATCTGTAGCTAGTTTTTTGAGAAACCACGTGGATGCCCTATCCATTGGGCCAATCTGCTTCCCTCCTTTCACTTTCAACCTATTTATGACTTTGAATTTAAGGTTATGCTCTTGTAAACAGCATTAAATTGGTTCATGCTTTACTTATCCATCCTGCCAATTGCTACATTTTGCCTGGAGTGCTTAACCCGTTTACATTTAAAGTAACTGCTGAGGGAAAGGGCCTTGGCCCAGTGGTTAGGGCATCCGTCTACCACATGGGAGGCCTCCTTGACCCATGTGGAGTTGGCCCATGTGCAATGCTGATGCCCGCGAGAAGTGCCCTGCAACGCAGGGGTGTCCCCGCGTAGGGGAGCCCCACACGCAAGGAGTGCGCCCTGTAAGGAGAGCCGTCCACTGCGAAAGAAAGTGCAGCCTGCCCAAGAATGGCACCGCACACATGGAGAGCTGACACAACAAGATGACACAACAAAAAGAGACACAGATTCCCGTGCTGCTGACAACAACAGAAGCGGACAAAAAAAGAACATGCAGCAAACAGACACAGAGAACAGACAACTGGGAGGGGGGAGGAGGGAGAGGGAAATAAAAAAATAAATAAAATCTTAAAAAAAAAATAAGATAGCTGCTGATATAGCAGTACATTCTTCTGCATTTTCCTGTTTTTTAAAGTTTTATGCCTGTTTTGTTACTCAATTCTGTTAATGATCAGTTTCATATTTATTTGAGTTTTTGTACTGTATTATTTTGAGCCTTCACATTTCTTACTGTACATATTTTTTCATTTCCCTTTTGTGATTATCATGGGACTTAAATTTAACATCCTAAATCTACAACAATCACACTTGGTTTGACACAAGCTTAACTTCACTAGCATATGTACACATACATCGTTACTATACTCTTCCATCCCTCACCTTTCTGTTATTCTTGTTACAAATTATATCTTTATACATTGCATACCCCAAACCATAGAATTGTCATTGTATTTCATGCATGTGTATTTTAGAACCTGTAAGAAATAAAAAGTGGAGTTATACACCAAAAATACAATATACTGGAGTTTATAATATACTTACGGTTACCTTTACTAGAGGATGTACTTTCTTTATGACACTTTGAACCACTGCCTAGTGTTCTTCCTTTCTTCACAGAGTTGTGCAGTTTTTGCCTCAGTAAATTTTTAAATGTTTTCCTTAGTCCAAAAGAAAAAATTCCTTACCCCCCTATTACTGACCCTCGGTGTTGATAAAGTACCTTCTCTGACAGTGATGCAAGCACATTACAATATTGGCACTCTGTGAGGTGTGAGATGATATCTCATTGTAGTTTTGATCTGCAGGTCCTTAATAGCTAATGACATTGAGCATTTTTAATGTGTTTTTTGTTTTGTTTTGTTTTGTTTGCCATTTGTGTTTTCCCTTTGGAGAAATGTCTATTTAAGCATTTTGCCCATTTTAAAAATTGGATTGCTTGCCCTTTCATTGCTGAGTTGCATAACGTCTTTTTATAGAATGGAAACCTTATTGGATATGTGGTTTCCAAATATTTTCTCCCATTGAGTGGGCTGCCTTTTCACCTTCTTGACAAAGTCCCTTGAAGCACAAAGTGTTTAAGTTTAAGAAGGCCCCGTTTATCCATCTTTTTCTGTCATTGTTCATGCTTTCAGTGTAAGGTTTAAGAAACCACTTCCTTCTTCCAGGTCTTGATGGTATTTCTCTACATTTTCTTCTAGGAGTCTTTCACCTCTGAATACAATGTTAGTTGTGGGTTTATCATATATGCACTTTTTCATGTTGAGAAAGTTGTCTTCAATTCTTATCATTTGCAATAGTTTTATCAAGAAATCATGATGCATTTTGTCCAATGCCTGTTCTGCATCAATTGAGATGATCATAGATTTTTCTTCTCTGACTTATTAATGTCATGTATTATGTGGATTGATTTTCTTATATTGAATCACCCTTGCATTCCCAGTATAAAATGCACTTGATCATAATAAATAATGCTTTTTAATGTGTTGCTGGATTCAGTTAGTATTTTGTTGAGTATTTTTGCATCTATATTCTTTCGGGAAGTGGGTCTGCTAAACCCTGGCAAAAATGAATGGAGAAATAGTAGTTGGAGACTTCAATACCCTACTCATCATTGGATAGAACATCTGGGCAGATATCAGTAAAGAAACAGAGAGCTTGAATAATATGATAAATGGACTAAACCTAACAGACATATGCAGAATATAGCACCCCCAAACCACAGGATATTCATTCTTCTAAAGTTCTCATGGATCTTGTTTATAGGAATTTGATGCCCCTTCTGCTCTCTATGAAATAGAAAATGGAATAGCCTTACATTTCCACCTGGGGTGTTTCTTGCAACTTAAGGAGAAGATTATTTCAGGGGACCTTTTGGATCATAGAATGAATCTTCCTCATCTCATTCCCAAGGACAAGCCTGATCTGGAGTTTTGTTCACCTTTGCACTACTAGCAACTTATAGTGTAGCTGTGTACAGTAACGGGTTCACAGAATATTTGATGACTGAAAGCAAAGGGTCTCTTTCAAAATATACTTTCCTTTCTAGAATAAGAAGATTCACCAAGCCAGAAAGACTAAAGGTTACCAGGGGATGGGGGAAGAAGGGGGATTTATTGCTTAAAGGGTGAGGAGTTTCCGTTCAAGGTGATGAAAATGTTTGTAATGTGTCGTGGTGATGATAGCACAGCGTGTGAATGTAGTTAATGCCACTGAATAGTACCTGGAAAATTGTTAAGCGGTAAATGTTATGTTGCATGTGTATATTACTATAATTATTTTAAAATGTGCTTTTCCTCATTTTAGCCTTGGTTTGGATGAACACACCCAGGATCTCCCACACTTCCAAAATAAAATTTCACATGATGATTGAAAAACAAAACACAGGGACCAACTAAGAGACATCTTAATCAAATTTAAAATTGGAAAATGAGAGGACTCAGTTTGCCTTTAACTGTGATGAGGACGGAGGGGTTCTGCTGGTTCTGCAGTTTACTTTTGCTCTTTCCTGTAATCAGAGTATAGTGTTTCTTTAGTGGGAGTTAGCGTGAAGCAAATGCTAGCGCTTCAGTCTCAAACAAATCCTCCTCTGACATTTAAGTCCTGAAAAATATTTTTTTGAATCTTAAAGAGTTAAGTGGAGACAGCATAAATCTGACTTTTGCCCCAAATATTTGGCATGCAAAAATCAACTGGTCCTCTCTGAGCTCCCTTTGAATCTACTGGACATTTAAAATAGAATGTTGAGTAGTTTGGGGTTGCAAGGCCAAGAACTCCAGGCCAAAGCTTTTAGGAACTGTTTGCTTTACACTAGAAGAAAAACTTCATGTCATACAAGTTTTGTCCATGAGATGGAGCTGTTGTGTCACAAAAGGAAATGTCCCTTTTAGCAATTGCTCAGAAAATCTCAAGAATAAGAGGAGATCCCCTTCCTGTGTCCATTCCACCCCTATTTTTCTATATATGATGAGTGTCCTTCTCCCATCCTCTAACCTCACGCTTTGAAGAAGGGCATATAGCCTTCTTCCAATGTTTATATTGTGCATATCCTATTGAATCTAGTTGTTTGGAAAGTGTGTGCTCCCACCATTTTCTCAATGTCCTACCTATGGCTGTTTTATTTCTGAGGCTAATCTTGTCTATCTGTCCTCATGCAAATAATTCTGGAGTGCAGGGGAGGGAGATGGAGGCTTCGTCACTGCTTGTGAAACTGCCAGCGTCCTGACACTGCTGAGGTGGTCACTCAGGAGCCAAGGAGAACTTGACTTTGAATCCCAGGGCACGAGTGCTGCTAAGCAGAGCCCATCACTTCTGCCATCTCGGACCACTCACCCTGGAGCCAGAGCTTACTCTGTGGGCACACATGCCCAGCCCAACCTGGAAAAAAGGACCATCCTGACATTTCCTTATTCAGAACTATTGTGTGTGTTTCCTATTGGGACATCCACCTTATATATTTTCCAGACATTTTCCAGATTGTTTATTTTAATCCCTTCTCCTTCCACTTCCTACAAACAATTGGGGGGGGGGGGAGGATAAATAAGTAAAATAAATCTCTTTTAAAAAGGACACAACTATTTCTACTCTGGAAAACATTGTAGAGTTGCTTACATTTCCCTTTGAAAATTAAAAAATGTTGTATTATTGATTCTCTAAGCAAAATGGTGAGGCATTATACTATGCTATACTCTTCTATACAGTTCTATAATTAAGCTATAACACTGGAGAATTCTAGCTCCAGGGTTTCAGAGGAGGAAAGGAGTTCCAGAGAGGTTCATTGCAAAAGTTGTCACTGTTATAAGACTTGAACTTGTTGGGGCTGGCTGCCCCAAAGCCCCCACCCAAGATTAGAGAAAATGGACTGCAAGTGCTGATTATTTATCAGCATTCAAGATGGAGATGCTTCCTCCAAACTTCTATTTCTTGAATTTTAGTAAATGCCAAATATGAGTACTAGAAGGTTGACCAGGGGAATGGATTGTCTACATTGTCAAAAAAGCTAAACTCTGAATTTTACTTAAGATTCAGCTTTTCTTCTCCTTTAGAGGAGGGGGAGCTTTATTTTACTGAAATAAATTCTTCGTGCCTCGCCAGCTGCAGAGCTGGCCAGCTGTTTGTTGTAAGCATCCTGAGCCCCGCCTTACCTGGCTGGCTTAGGTTTGGGAGCAAGGCTTGCTCTGCGATGTTTGGCTTGGCCAGCCCTCGCCTGAGTTGGCGCAGAGTCCAGTCCCAGCAGCTCTGTCTGTGGACATTCTATTCCTTATATACAAGCACCCAGAGACGGCATCAACAGCACTTCATTAAAAATAAGACACATGTTGGCATAAACGCTGCTTGTCTGTCTGGAGGAAGAGAGTGCTAACTAAGTCCCGGTATTGTATACAGCACACCTTTTATTTTCTTATTTTATTTTTTGTGTGAGTGAAATAGACAAAGGTTTATTTTCATATTCATATTCCAGATCATACATTTTATCAAATAATATAAGAATGGAGAAGCTTGTAATTCCCACATAGTCTCGCTACTTATGAAACAAAATCGTCCCAGTGTTTTAAGATGGGAGGATCCAGGTGAAGGTCTCTGCTACGGAAGTAGCACACTGAAGGTGGACGGGTTATTTAGATCCTTCTCAGAGGAGATGGAGTTATTACAGATTTGTCCCCTTCGAGACAGAGTGTGGCCGAGTGTTGGCATGAGGGCACAGAAGGGACCCCAACTTCGGTGCCAGGCATACCTGCTTTCAAAAAGTGCAGTAGTCTCTGAGGCGGTGCCACTGAAGCCAGGAACTGAAAGATGCAAAGAGCATAAGGGGAAGAATGTTCTGGAAATGCTTATTAAATGCCCTAAGTTAAAATCTGTAATTCAAACATAAGTTACCTCTTACTTGTAACAACATAAATTAACGATGATTCAGCCAATTGTGCAACTCTGAGTAGAAGAACAGGAATATGTCAAAGTCTCAATGCTGAAAGAGTTGGTATGCCCATGGCTCCAAAATTACAGACTCTGGTAAAATCGTGCAGAAAATGGTAAGGCAAGTATCAGCACCTCTGTGCACCTGGAAAACTATTATAAACAAAGGAGAAAGGGATGTTCTCATACAACAAGCTTTACCTGGGAGGAATGCCTGAGCTGCTTTCCTCAGACTTTTCCCAAATGCTTGACGAGCTTGGGATTCTGACTCTTCTGTTCACCAACTGTACAACTGTAGATTTGCCTAAACCCTCTGAGCTTTCGGTTCACACAGGTGAGGGGAAGATGGCATGAAGTAATGTGTGAGTGTCTTTGGTAGAATGTGCTTCGTGTTCTACCTGGGGGTAGGTGGTATTATCTCAGTGGCTTCTCATGACATCCCAGTGTGACCGTCCACAATCGCCAGGCAGGGCTGGATTGGGGAAAGTATTGATTAATCTTTATTTCCCTAACCTCAGAGGCTCCTGGAGAGATCCTAGCTGGCGCATTCTCAGAGGCTGTTTCTGGGGGTTCTGAGAAGATGTGGCCATGAAGGTAGTTCTCCCAGGGAGGCAGGGGCTGCAGGTGGGTGACCTGGAGAGACTGTGTGTGAACTGAGGTACTCCTCCCTGTGCTCCATGAGCAGTGGATCCAGTTATGTTTTGTTTTTTAATATACATTATAATTTTATTTTTTAAAGATACTTAGGTTACATAAAAAATATAGGGGATTCCCATATGCCCCACTCCTACCCTTTCCATATTTCCCCACATTAACAACATCTTTCATTAGTATGGTACATTTGTAACTATTGATGAACAGAATCAGAGCATTGCCACTAAGCATGACTGTTGTTTACATTGTGGTTTACACTTTCTCCTGCATATTTTTGTAAGTTATTACAAGATACATAATGACCTATATCTGTCATTACAATGTCATTCAGGACAACTCCCAAGTCCTGAAAATGCCCCCATATTACACCTATTTTTCCCTCTCCCTTCCCTCAGCACCTCCAGTGAACACTGCCTCCACATCATTGATAAAAGTTCTTCCATTGCTAGAATCCCAATAAGTCCATAGTAGAATAATAATAAGTCTACTCTAGTCCATTGTTCATTCCCCAATCCTGAGGATTCTGGGATGGGGATGCCCACTTCACCTCTAATTGAGAGGGGGCTTAGATGCCATGGGGCAGATGGATGGGACTATCCTGCTTGCAGTTGCAGACTCCTTCTGTTTCTTGGGATGGTTGTTTTGTCCATCATCATCTCCTGGATCAAATTTTTGATAGGCTGCTTGCAAAGAACCACAGTCCATCTTATGTACTGAGATTGATCCAAGCAGGGCCTTTTGCTCTTGGTCAAGTGGATGGAGAACAACACTTACCTGTAGTAAAAATCTCTAGTCAGGCATTTGCTATCGGCATAAGTGATTCCAGCCAGCTTTCCACAGTTTAATTTGTAGACATTTAAAAGACAGAGAGAAAGACCATCAGCAAGATGGGGGCAGAGTAAGGAGCTCCTAGAGTCAGCTCTTGCTACAGTGCAGTTAGCAAACACCAAGAGCTCTCTGGAGCTAGCTGAAGCACCTGTTTGGGGGCTCCAGGAGCCCAGAGGAGCATCCTGCCACATCCTAGAAGGAATGGAAGGAAGAGATTGCCCATCTGCAGAGAAGACTCATGAGTAGAGGCTCCACACCCCAGAGGCCGGTGCCCATCCTCCACTGGAGGCACAAGCTGCCTCGGGAGCTGTTCTGTGGCTGGAATTGAAAGCTCCACTTCCCAAAAACGGAGGAGGAAGAGGTGGTTGGGCACCAACTTCAGCTACTGATGAGTAAAATTCAGTGGCCTAAGTATAATCCTGAGAACAGCTAAAGTTTGAGCCTGTCCAAGTCAGAAAGAGTCTCGGAGCTGCCATCTTAACTCTGCGCCTGGAATGAGGGGAAGCAGGGTGGACTGAGAATCACAGTGCAGGAGGGACTGGTTTCTTTTCATCCAGGTCAGATTGCAGCTCTAGCCTAGGCCCAGACCCACTTCTGAGAAGGAGGAAGCTGCAGGGACCTGTTCCAGTCTCTCTGGGAGATTACCAGCCAAGCCATGGAGGTTGGTGATTATCCCACTCTGGTGGCATAAGCCGCCCCAGGAGCTGCTCTGTGGCTGGAATTGGAAGCTCCATTTCCCAGAAACAGGGGACGATGAGATGGTTGGCTGCTGATTTTGGCTACTGATGGGTAGACTCGGCTGGCTAAGGTATAACCCCAGGAAGAGCTGGGGTGTGAATCTGCCCAAGTTGGAAAGAGGCCAATGGCTGCCATTGTGACTCTACCTGCAGCCAGAGGGGAAGCTGGGCTGACTGCAAATCACAGTGCTGGTAGAACCGGTTTCTTTCACCCAGATGGACCTGTAGCCCTAGCCCCACCTCTGGCAGGGAGGAGGCTGGCAGGCCCTGCACCGGCCTATCCAGGTAACTGCAAGTACCTTTGGCTGGCACAGACTAAAATTGGGGCATCTACAAGGACAACTGCAGTCATCTTGGACCCACACTGCTTAGATTGCTGCCTACTCCTGAAGCTTCATCCCTACCCCAGGCAGGGAAGAAAGGGGCATGAAACTTCATCAGCCTCTCTGGGCAACTACAGTCTAGACCTGCTCAACTTGGATTATTCCAAACAGCTGTGGCTCTGTCCTACCCCTGGCAAAGGAGAAAGTTGGGAGAGGCTGCAGCTTCATTGGCCTCTGGTGCAATGAGGGCAGCTTAAGCCTTCACAGCTTATAGCACCAGTTATAACCTTGGCTCCTACTACACAATCAGCAATGGGGAAAGGGCAGGAAGCCCTAAACTAAAGAGAAAAACTACACCCAGAATAAATACTCTAGTAATCTAGATGCCAAGACACCAACCAAAAATTACAATCCATGCCAAGAAACGGGAAGCTATGGCCCAGTTAAAGGAACAAGATATGCCTCCAGATGACATAAAGGAGTTGAGACAACTCATCATAGATGTTCAAACAAATCTCTTTAATAAATTCAATGAGATGGCTAAAGAGATTAAGGATATTAAGAAGACACTGGATGAGCACAAAGAAGAATTTGAAAACATACATAGAAAATAGGGCAGATTTTATGGGAATGAAAGGTGCAATAAATGAAGTTTAAAAAACATTGGAATCATATCATAGCAGATTTGAGGAGGCAGAAGAAAGGATTGGTGAACTTGAAGAAATGGCCAATAGTGAACATATAAAAAAAACAGATGAAGAAAAGAATGGAAGAAAATTCAACAAGGTCTCAGGGAACTAAATGACAGCAAAAGTCATGGAAACATACACGTCATGGGTGTCCCAGAAGGAGAAGAGAAGGGAAAAGGGCAGAAGGAATATCTGAAGAAATAATGGTAGAACATTTCCCAACCTTATTGAAAGACATAGATATCCATGTCCAAGAAGCACAACATGCTCCCATCTGAAAAAATCCAAATAGACCAACTCCAAGACACATACTAATCAGAATGTCAAATGCCAAAGACAAAGAGAGAATTCTGAGAATAGCAAGAGAAAAGCAATGCATAACATATAAGGGATACCCAATAAGATTAAGTGCTGATTTCTCACCAGAAACCATGGAGGCAAGAAGACAGTGGTCTGATATATTTAAGATACTACAAGAGAAAAACTTCCAGCCAAGAATCTTATATCCAGCAAGACTGTCTTTCAGGGTGAGATTAGAATATTCACAGATAAACAGAAACTGAGAGAATTTCTAACCAACAGACCAGATTTTCAGGAAATACTAAAGGAAGTGCCAGAGTCTGAAAAGAAAAGACAGGCGAGAGGGGCCTGGAAGAGAGTCTAGAAATGAAGATTATGTCAATAAAAGTAACTGAAAGTGTCAAGAGAGTGGTGAAAATAAAATATGACAGATAAAACTCAAATAGCCAGGATTAAACTTAACCAATGATACAAAGAACTTGAATTCAGAAAACCGCAGCGCAATGTTAAAAGAAATAAAAAAGTCCTAAATAACTGGAAGAATAGTCCATGCTCATGGATTGGAAGACTAGATATCATTAAGATGTCAATTCTACTCAAATTGATATACAGATTCATTGCAATCCCAATAAAAATTCCACTGGCATTAAAAAAAAAAGGAAAACATGATCATCAAATTTATTTGGAAGGGCAAGTGGTCCTGAATAGCCAGAAACATCATAAAAAGGAAAAGTGAACCCTTATCTCCAGACTTTAAATCATATTACCTAGCTATAGTGATAAAAACAGCATGGTACTGGCCTAAAAACAGACACATAGACCAATGGAATCAAATTTATGGTTCAGAAACAGACCCTCATATGTATGGGCAAGTGATTTTTGACTAGCGTGTCAAGCTCACACAGCTTGGGCGGAACAATCCATTCAACAAATGGTGCTGAAAGAATTGGATATCCATAGCCAGAAGAAGGAAAGAGGGCCCCTTTCTCACACCTCATTCAAAAATTAACTCAAAATGGATCAAAAACCTAAAAATAAAAGCAAGAACCATAAACCTTCTGGAAGAAATTGTAGGAAAATATCTTTAAGACCTGGTGATAGGTGGTGTATTCTTAAAGGAGATAAGAGGAGGACTGAGTGTACTACTGATGTTTAATGTATGTAGAAGTTTTAATTAGCTTTATTGTAAAAGTGTGGAAATATATAGAGTGGGTGGTGGTAACACATAGCAAGTAACAGCTAGTTTACACATAGGGATGTGGCTGAAAATGGTAATCTAGATATGTAAATGCTAATTGATAGAATGCTAAAGAATAATCTAGGAACTGAACAGCACAGTAAACCAAGAGGTGGATGAGAACTGTGGTTGATGGTACAGATGCAAGAGTGTCCTTTGTTAGCTAGAGCAAACGTACATCACTACTGCAGGGTGTTGGGAATGTGGAGAAGCATGGGAAAAATTCAGCTGGAGTGACCTGTAGACTGTAGTTAGCAGTAATAATATAATATTCTTGGATCTATGTGAAAGGTATACTATGTTGATAATAAGGCAGTATAGAAAAGGTGAGCCAAATGTACATTATGGACATGGTAACAATCAGATGATATTATCTTATCTGTAGCAAATGTTCCACCACAGTGTGGTGTGTAGATGAAGGGGTATTGTTTGGGAATTCTGCTCATGTGCGTGATTGTTTTCTAAGTTTACAACTTCTGTCATAAAAAATATATTTAAAAAATAATAATAGGGTGGCTTGGGGAAAAACACACTAAATGTAAGATAAGGACTATGATTAGTAGTAAATTTTTGACAATGTTTTTCATGATTTTTAACAGACATCTCAGGACAATGCAAGGTGTTGGTAGAAGGTTGATATAGGGGACTCCTGTATGATGTTATACATGTTTGCTTTGTAAGTTCACAGCTTTTACTATACACTTAATTGTTTATGTACGTTCATGTATAAATGATATAAAGATAATAATAATAGGGTTGGTTGGGGGAAAATACTTTGGTTAGTAGTAATATTTTGACAATGCTCTTCAATCTTTAGTTAAAAAGGTTTAATAACAATGCAAGTTATTGGTGGTAGGGTGAGTTATGAGAGTCCTGTATAACGTTTTTTATGTATGTTTTGTAAGTTCACACCTATTATTATACACCTATTGTTTATGTATGTTTAGGTATGAGTGAATACTTCAATAAATTAATTAAAAAAAAAAGACAGTGGGAAATTTTAAAAGTTAAATCTGATGTAGCTGGATCCCTTAGATGAATTGTCCTAAAGCACTGACTGGCCTACTAGTTCCATGGAGTGGCTGGCTTCATCCTATGTAAAAGGACTCTATTTTGCTTTAGTCGTGCAATAGATTCACTGTTTGGGCCTAAGAAAGAAAAAAATAAACATAGCTACGACCTTTTGAAGAAAATATAGTCTTAAAAGCAACAACAACAACAACAAAAACAACTTATAAACAATTAAAACTATGTTTTTTTGTTTGTATACAGAAAAGCAGGCATGGAGCAGGCGAGGAGGATATGGGGCTTAGGCGGTGAGCGGGGTGCAGCGCTTCTGGACTTCCACGTCCGCTGGCCGTCCCCGATCACAGCGTCAGTTACCACGGCAGAGTCCCGTGTGCGTGTTTCAGTCGACAAACGTGCTCACTCCCTGTCGCAGCCCTCGAAGGAAGGAAGGTGCTCAGGAAACCGGCATCCTTGCAGCTCCGATTGGCCTTGATCGACAGCCTCTTTTCTTTTCTCTTCCTCTTCACTAACGGTGGTAACGTGTACTGAATATTTCGTAGACTGTAACCAGGCAAATATGGCTTATGTTGACCCTCTAGTGATTCCCCAAATTTGATGGCCCTAGGTCCAGCCACCCCCCACTGGAATGTCTTCCCTGTGCACCCTGCCGTGAACCCCAATCCCTGGCGAACAGCTGCCAAAGCTTTGTATTAAAAGTATCTTACCGGGAAGCGACCTTGGCCCAGTGGTTATGGGCATCCGTCTACCACATGGGAGGTCCACGGTTCAAACCCCGGGCCTCCTTGACCCATGTGCAGCTGGCCCATGTGCAGTGCTGATGCGCGCAAGGAGTGCCCTGCCATGCAGGGGTGTCCCCACGTAGGGGAGCCCCATGCACAAGGAGTGCGCCCCTGTAAGGAGAGAAAGTGCAGCCTGCCCAAGAACAGGCACCGCACACATGGAGAGCTGACACAAGATGACGCAACAAATGAAACAGAGTCCCATGCTGCGGACAAAGAAGAACACGCAGCAAATAGACACAGAGAGCAGACAACTGGGCGGGGGGGGGGGGGGGGGGGGGGGAGGAGAAAGAGAGAGAAATAAATAAATCTTAAAAAAAAAAAAAGTATCTTACAGATTTTCTGCCTGTTAACAATAGCTAATACTTTGTGCCTTGCTCTGTCCTAAGCTCTACTCTATAATGTATATTAAATCACTAGTCTGCAGTTTCCATATGAAGCAGCTACTATTACTAATCCGTGTCATAGATGAGAAAATTCAGGCGCAGAGAGGTTACGCCATATCCCCAGGAACACACAGCTAAATGCCAGAAGTAAGATTCCAACTCAAGTTGTCAGACTCTAGACCCCAGGTTTTCAATTTTAGTTTTCTTTATTTACACTTACGGTCCATAAATGAAGACTAAGTTAAAATTCCACCCCCGCCCCCATTTCTATAGTCTGCTCTGTACTAGTCTAAATTTAACCCTGCCACCCCACCTATCGCCACTAGATGGCAGTAGGAACGCCAGGTCGATCACTTCCTCCCGGCGCGGGCTGAGGAAGACGAGACAGACGGCCTGGCACGTCCGACCCGGAGTGGGAGGAAGCCACTCCAGCGATCACACAGCCTGGGGTCCGCCTTGCAGCGAGGAGTTCTCGGACTTCCAACCCAAACACTCAGAATCATTTCAGGGGCACAAAGCTCAGGCTACTGTGCTCACACACAAAAAATCGCAGACTGTGTAAAAACGAACTGCATAAACCTCAAAAGCAAAGAGCGGGCTTAGAAAAGCAGTGGCCTCCAAGGAGCGCCAGGCGAGGCGTGCCTCTGCGGTCCCCAGGCTGAAGCAGGGCGGCATCGCCGTCCCGAAATCCTCAAGATCGAGGGACAACAGGCCTAAGGGGGGAATACAGCCGTGGGGCAAAGCAGACGTTATTACTGTAGTTATGGACGATCTTGTAACACTGATATAAAGACAGTGATCACCAGAGGTTCTGAGCGGAGGGAGAGGGGAGAAGAGGTGGCACATGGGGCATGTAAGGGCGTTGGGACGGCCCTGCACGCCATAGCAATGATGGATACAGGTCACTATGCATTTTGCTGAAACCTATAAAATTGTACAGTGCAACGTGTAAACCATAATGTAAGCTACAGACCATGGTCAGTAGCAATGCTTCAATATTTGTTAATCATTAGTAACCAATGTACCACACTCATGTCAGATGTGATTAATAGGAGAAAACGTGGGTGGGGAAGAGGGCTGGGTATACGAGAATCCTGTATACTGTCAATGTAACTTTTCTGTAACCTAAAACTTCTTTAAAAATAGAGTCTATATATGAAGCGAAATAAGGAAGATGTCAAAATATTATAGGATCAATGAACAAAGGAAAAAAGAAGGTCCTGGGCAGAATTAGCCATGAGAAGACGTATGCCATCATTGACCTGCGCGAGAAGAGACCCTGACGTACCATTGACTGTCGGGTCTCGCTGCCACATCTCAGACACCCGGACCGTATTTTCTCAAAGGTGTGGTGGCAGTTTGATAATATTTATGAAGTCCAAGAAAAATGTTTGGTGATGTTTGCAAACTGGTCTGTTCCTCTGAGCACCATCCCCTTGGGTTGTTCTAGATCCTGAGGAGAAGTCTTTGATTAAATTAAACGAAGATTAGGACTTTGGTCTGACCGTGTCATTAGGGCCGTAGGGTTGAGTTCCCACCCCCTTGGTGGGGATAAAACAGACTCTCACACGGAAGTAGATATACAGAGAAGAGGATCCTGTGGCCCCAGAAGAGAGATGAGCCTGCTAGACTACAGCTGACCTTGTGAAGAGAACAGAGGAGCTGAGTTCAGAGAGAAATGAGCTCCAGGAAGAGAGACGAGCCTCATGCCAGCCTACAGCTGAGATTGGAAGAAGCTGGGACCACAGAGCCTCAAGAGGAAGAGGAAGGCTGAACCAATGCCCGCCATCTTGCTTCCACATGTGGCAAATGACTTTGGATAAGAAAAAAACTCTTACAGTACCTTGAAGTGGACTCCTTATGGCCTGGTAACAGTAAGCTTCTACCCCAGATAAATACCCTTCATAAAAGCCAACAGAATTCTGGTCCTTTGCATCAGTACCACTTTGGCTGACTAATACAGGTGTTAGAAAAAGACATCTCACCTCTCCCAATCAGCAGCCATCCCCAGGTCTGGGCTGATACACATCCTGTAGTGGATTATGGTTTCTCCCCTTGAGAAGTGCCTGCTTCCCCATCCCTTGGTTGACTTCTCTGGTGGATAGAACACAGCAAAAGGACTGCTAGGATAGTGGTAAAGCCAAGGCCTCATGGGCTTTGCCCTGTCCACTCCACTTCTCAAAATGTTCCTGCCACTGTTAGGGAAGCCTGGGTTTGGACGTAGGAGCAGTGAGCACCTATCCCACTGCTACGAGCACAAGACCCCAGACGCTGGCTGGGGATGGCCTTGTGAGCAAGCTCACAGGATGGCAAGAACAATAGATTGTCATTGGATTAAGCCACTTGGTGTTGGTGTGTTTGTTACGCAGCAAGATGCCTGACAGAAATTCTTTCCATGACCTACCAGGCCCTACATGGCCCTACCTCAGTCCCCTCTTTGACCTCACCTCCCAATCCCCACTAAACTCCAGTTCCTGTGCCCTCTTTCTCTTCCTGGAACACATAAGTTGGGGCTGTGTACTTGCTGCTCCTTTCTCTGGAATGCCCTCTTCCTGGGCTCCCTCACCCCTTCAGATCTTCTCACCTCATCTAGAAGCCTAACCTCTCCCCCTCCCCCTAGATGTCCTGCACCACACTCCACCTTGTCATGCCTTGCCCCTTACTGGGTTAATTTTCTTCAAAACATTTATCACCACTTGACATTGCTGTTGCATAATTTCTTTGCTTCCCTTCCTTCCCATCCCCTCATCCACCGAGCTCCACGAGTATGGGAATTCTCTTTTGTTCACTTTCCCAGCCATGATAAGAATAATGGCTAAGACATGCATGGGACTTATTATCAGTCAGACACTTTTTGAGGAATTCCTTAACTCCTCACACACAAAAATTCATGAAGTAGATACTGTTATCACCATTTGACAGGTGAGGAAACCGAGTCACAGGCAGGTTCTGTAACTTGCCCAGGATAACACAACAACTCACTATCAGAGCTGGTATTTAAATCTGGGCAGACGATTTTATAAGAGGTACTCAGTAGATACTTGTTTAATGAATAAATAAATGGATGAATGAGTTGCTTAATACTTCTGCTGTGGATGGGCTACTTTAGGGCAGAGGGAATTGTTGCCTAGTGACCCTGACTGATAGTACTTTCTACATTTATTAAAATGAAATTCTTCCTCAGCCTCCCAGTATTACAAGTTAACAGTCTAATTTTCTTTGCCCCTTTTTTGATTCAAATTCAGGAAAGTTTGTAGGGTGTAAGATCAATATCAATATGCAAAAGTCAATTATGTTTCTATTCACTAGAAATTAATAATCTGAAAATAAGATTTTAAAAAACTATTCAATTTATGGGGGCACCATGAAGAATAAAATACTTAGGAATAAACTTCACAAAAGAAGTGCAAAATTTGGACTCTGAAAACAACAAAGCATTGTTGAATGAGATTAAAGCAGACCTAAATAACTGAAAAGGCATCCATGGATTGGAAGACTTAATATTGTTAAGATGTCAATAATATACAAACTGATCTATACATTAAATGCAATCCTTATCAAAACTGGTAACTTGTCACTAAAGTTCATATGGAAATTCAAGGATCCAGGATAGCCTAGTATCCTTAAGAAAGAACAAAGCTGGAGGACTCACATTTCCTGATTTCAAAATTTACACAAAGCTAAGGTAATCAAAACAGTATGATATTGGCATAAGGCCAGACACATAACCAATGGCACAGAATTGAGAGTCCAGAAATCAACCCTTACATTTATGGTTAGTTGATTTTCAACAAGGATACCAAGACAATACTATGAGGGAAAAGATAGTCTTTTCAACAAATGATGCTGAACAGCTGGATATCCAGGTGAAAAGAATGAAGTTGGGCCCCTACCTCACATCATATACAAAAATTAACTCAAAATGGATCACCAACCTAAATTTAAGAGCTAAAGTCATACAATTCCTAGAAGAAAAAAGAGGGTAAACCTTCATGACTTTGAGTTAGGGAAACCTCTCTTAGATATGGCACTAAAAGCACAATTGGAAAAAAGAAAAAATAGATATAGTGGACTTCATGTTGCAAACGATGCCATCAGGAAAGTGAAATGACAATCTGCAGAATAGGAAAGAACATTTTCAAATCTTCTATCTGATAAAGGTCTTGTATTAAAAATATATAAAGAACACTTAATAATGAAAACATAGATAACCAAATTAAAAATGGACAAAGGATCTGAAGAGAAATTTCTCCTGAGAAGATATTCAAATGGCCAGTGAGCACATGAATAAAATGCTCAACAACATTAGCCATTAGGGAAATACATACCAAGACCATAATGAGACACCAGTTTCAATTAGCTTGTACTTTCTCACCAGCTACCTGGCTCTGTGATGGACATTTTCACTTGTATCATATGATACACTCAAAATTCCCCAAAAGGAGTAGTTATTGTTCCCATTTTGAAGATGATGAAACTGACATGCTCAGAGTTTGGCAGCTGGTAAGCTTGGAGGCAGAGAGTCAAACCCTGTTTTTTAACTTGGCCTTGAAGGCAGTATAAGAGTGTTGTCTCTGCCTCCTAACTCTCTAACGTTGGGCAAGGTGGTTGTCCTCTTTTGTGCCTTAGTTTCCTCATTGTAGTAGGAGCATTAACAAAAGCACCTATTTTTGTTGATTGTTGTGTGACTTAAGAGTAAATATCCTAGAGTGCTTTCCTGAGCATATAGTAATTGTTCAATAAATGTTACTAATTTATTGTATTAATAGTATGTCTTGAGGTTGTATTGTCTGTAATTTACTTAATATCCTTCAGTAATTGCATTATGATAAATAGGTGTGTACACCTGAAAACTACACCTTATGGGCAATTCACCTTTGAAGTTCCTTCATCAGGAATCTACGCTGGTTATGTATTGAAGGATCCCAATCAATAATCTGCACTCTAGGTAATGAAATGCTCTAATAGTGATTGAAGTGATGAATGCACAGCTCGTGATTATGTCAAATACCATTGATTGTACACTTTGAATGGATTGTATGCTTTGTGAATGCATATCAAAGCATTGATTATAAAAAAAGGAAGACTCCTGTAATTTGCTGATGCCAATTCTAGAGCTGACATCGGCAACTTACAGCTCACCTCCTGTTTTTGTATGTCCGGTTCTATTGGAATCCAACATACCCTTCCTTTAGATATTGCCTAAGGCTTCCTTTTCCCCTGCAATAGCAGACTTGGGTAGGTACATCAGAGACTGTGTGGTCTGCAAAGCCAAAATATTTATCTGGCCCTTTACAGAAAAAGTTAGCCACCCCTTGTTCTAAATAGGCAGTTAGGCAAGCCCTTCACATGCTGCCATCTCAATCTGCACCTGAGAGTTGACTATTTGGAAAAAAGAGTGTTAAAAAAAATTCCCCTGATTCAAAGGGCAGTGGTCAAGATGTGTAAGCTGTAAAGAGCACACAGGCTTGCATGAATGGAGCAGAAGCATTTGGGGAGCCCAATGGGGGAGCACCCTGGGTCTACCTCTGATTGACATTGTGTTCCCCCCCATTGCTCCAAACCAATGGAGGATCTGCTACCTGATCCCCTAGAATGTTAGCTGAACTGCTGCCTCAGCCTCCACTCAGCGTGTCCCCCTAAGTGTCCAAAAGGGCAGAAAGCAGCAACCTCATCGAGCTTACAGCAAACTGAAAAGTTCTTGCTGTTCAATGTGTGTGTGTGGGGGGACAGAATTGGGTAGAAAATGGTTTAGGGCAGTTTGACACAATTACCTAAGTAGTTCCTGAGCACTGAGCACTGTGGATAGAATACTTAAAAAATATAAAATACATAGATTATCAAGATGACAACAGTTATCTTGAGACCAAACTAACGTGGAAGAAACCAGTAGGGAGCATTTACAGACTAATCCCTGCATCGTGTGACATATGTACAATAACACGTGAGCTGGGGCATGGAGGTCCAGGGTTCATATAGGAAACATCGAAGGGGATATCCACACAAAGAGTGCAGAGGGGAGGGGCATGGAGAGGGAGTGGGTGGGTGTTGAGAGTGAGAAAAGTTGAGGGCAAGGCAGTCAGAGATGAGATGAGGGAGTGAGATTCTAGAGGACCCCTCAGAAAGGCAGAGGCGTTGGGTTCTTGAGCGTCAGAAGACAATATGAGGACGGCACTGCAGGGATAAGGGGCCAGCTGTGTGAAGAGGGGTGGGAAGAAGCCCATGGGAAATGTGACAGTTTGAAGCTGGATGGACCCCAGAAGTTTATCTTCTTAAAGGTAATCCATTCCTGTGAGGGCAGACCTATTGCAGGTGGGACCTTTTAATTGACTATTTCAGTTAAGGGTCCTTGGATTAGGTTACCTAAGTCAGGTATAGCCCAGGGTGCGTCTTAATCCTCTTACTGGAGTCCTTTATAAATGGGAGGAATATGAAGTGAGAGAGGAAGTCACTGAAGCCAGAGACGGAAAGCAAGGAAACCCAGAAGAGAAGGGAGAGACCAGCAGATGCCACCGCATGTCTTGCCATGTGACAGAGGAGTCCAGGAGTACCAACAGCAGGTCTTCAGGGAGAAAGTACTGCCTGATGATACCCTAATTTGGATAGTTTTACAGTCTCAGAACTGTGAGCTTGCAGTAAGCTAATAAATCCTCATTGTAAAAGCAAAAGCATTTCTGGTATATTGCATTTTGGCCAGTCTAGCAAACTAAAAGAGGGGGCCACTCATGATGGTGAGGAAAGGGTGATGTCTTGTACATGCTGAGACCCGTGCAGCAAGACCATATCCACAGGACAAAAAGGGGCACAGATGAAAGCAAAAGCCTCAAGTGACCCCACTGCCACTGCAGTCCAAAAATTCCCATCGTTCTTCTGGATATCCAGACTCAGGGATTCAAGGGAGATGCACAGGTCCAAGTGCCACGATGAATCTTTGGTTTCTTATTGTTCAGCTTTTGGTGTGTTTGTATCTGTTCTCCTTTGGTATAAAAATGAGAAGCGGGATGTGGCCAAAGTCACGGGCTGGAAGCCCAGTTCTACCATGTCCTGGCTCTGCGGCCGTAGACTGCTTAGTTCGTCTGTGAAAACTGCCTGGATCTACCTGCCTCTCTGGATGGGGGCAACATCAGAGAGAAGAGTGCCTCCTAAAGACTGGGTGTTCAGGTGTCTGCAGAGGAGCCGAAGCTGGCTCCAGGCAGGGAGAGTGAAATGCCCGTGGTAAGGGGGGAGGCTGGCCTTCGGGAAGGGGGACTGGATGGTGTGTGAGGGGGGCAGACCCGGGCTTCGTGCCTTGGAGGGGAGGTCACCCAATGCTTTGGCAGCAGGACTGGGGTGGATCTTCCGGAGAGCCCTAGCCCCGCCCAGGGGGCCGACTTGGGCATCTGCTTCACGGGGAGGTTTGGAAGGCATTTCACGGCAGTGACTTTCTCATCTTGGAGCACCCAGGTTCTCCTCCGTGCTGGGACGCCTGGTTCTGATTAGACCTCCTCCCGGGTGGTCCATCCTCCAAGACCTCGGGGCTGCTTTCTCTTTGGTGGTGAATGATCCTGGCAGCTTTGGTTTTTCCAACCGTGCAAAGCCATGTGGGGTAGAAATTTGAGAGTCTTCTCATCACTGTGCAGTCAACACCAACTGCCTCCCTGCTTACCAGAACAGCTGATGTTTCCCCCAAAAGAGAGTGGGATGACCTCCTTTGCTCATTTGTGCCCAAGGGGATCTGCTTGTCTTACTCTGGCTATTCAGCGTATTGTTGTTTTGTGCACATTAATAAAAGTTACTCTGAGAAAAGCATTCAGCATGGCATGATAGAAAAATAGTGGGCTTTGGAGCCTCAAATCCAAATATCCTGGTTGTACCAGTGAGCAATGCTCTGTGTCCTTGGGTAAGTTCCTTCCCCTTTCTGAGCCTTTTTTCTTATCTATAAAAATTGGCATGATGGTGAGCCCTGTTGGGAAGATTAAAGAAAATGTATATAAAGCATCTACTATGGTACTAGCACTTTAAATGTTCTATAATAAAGATAAAAATTAGCACATATATAATTAGCATATATATTAGTATATATATATATATAGAGAGAGAGAGAGAGCGGTAGAAAGACATGACAAACTGTGGGTATCTCATTTTTGTTGCCTGGTGAATTGCACGACCAGTGGATGCTTAGACATTTTCTATGACCCACAGAGGTCAATGCACTTGATGACCCCACAGAAGCCTGGAGGTGGGTTGAGTCAAATCTTGTGTCAGATGAGGGTATGCTAAACAACACTCCCCCTTTTTGTTCTGGAACTTGAGATTCTTACAGGAGATTGGTCCTTTGTAATTTCAAAGGAGATTTCTCTTCTGTTTGAAAGAGACTTCAAAGCCCTTGAAATAGGATCTTATCTTCTAGTTATAGTTTTAGTGTCCTGGAAAATTCTAAAGATCACCTTAGATTTAGAGAAATTTAGAGAGGGCCCAAACACTTCACTTTTGATGAGGAAATGCCCAGAATAGTTAAGTGACCAGCCTAGAGCTGCTCAGCTGTTGGGTGGTCAGCAGAAATCACTACTACAATGGCTAAATTTATTGAACCCCTACTATGTGCCAGAATCTGTTTTGAAGCAGTTGGCCTGAATGATCTTGTTTCATCTTCACAAGAGTGTGTTTGGCCCCATTGTATTGGTAAGGAAATAGGGACAAGTCTTTGGATTTCAGCCCGTGGTTTTCCCATCACAGGATAACCCCGCCATCCAGCTTTGTGGAAGGGCCTTGGACTTGGTAGATATGTATCAAAGGGAGTAGCTGTCAGTGTTTCTTGCTTATATCTTCTGCCATCTCATAGCTCTGGAGACTGTTCTGTGGGTCTGGAGAAACAGCTCCAGTAAGTGGGGATTTGCATTTTTTTTGGCAGCCCCACTAGAATCATATTGTGATTGGCAATAAAACAGCCAAGGGAGGAAACATATCCTGATTCTTGTTTGAGATTGGTGTTGCCTGTGAAAACCACATGGGCTAATTCTCGCCTCCATTCACAAAGAAGATGGAAGGGAATTCCATAGAGAACTTAGCACTTTCATCCTCCACACAACTGGAGTTAGCCTTAGAAGGCTACTTACTGGTCAAACACTCTACAGCACCTCATTGACAAAGCCTAACTCAAAACATGCATGGCAAGGAACAAGAATAAATCTTTATTTGGGCATGTTTCTATTCCACATTCAAGATTTAGTTGTCTGGGTGTACTCGACAGCAAATCATTTTTGGTGGTGGTGGAAGATTGCAATCTCAAGAAGAAACTGTCTCAGGAAAGCAGGTACTTAATAAGTTGTCAGGTGTGTGTGTGGGGGTGGATTGTGCCTAAAGTGAGGCTGGGGGTGGGGAAGAGGTTGCATTAAATGATGCCTTCTCAGGGGCCAGCAGTCTGTTATAAATTGTCTATGCTGTTGTGATGGTTGGATGCTGTATGGATCTCAGAAAAGTAGGTTCTTAAGGTTAATCCGTTCCTGTGGGTGTGAATCCATTGTAAGTAGGATCCTTTGGTGAGTAGAATCTTAAATTAAGATGTGACTCACCTCATTCAGGGTGGGTCTTAATCCTCTTACTGGAATCCTTTATAAGAGAATAAAATTTAGACAGAGAGAGAGAAAGCCATGGAAGCAAGAAGTTGGAAGCAATGAAACCCAGAAGAGAAGGGGAGAGACCAGCAGATGCCGCCATGTGCCTTGCCATGTGACAGAGGAGTCCAGGATTGCCTCTGCATCAGGTCTTCAGGAAGTAAGTATCATCCTGATGATGCCTTGATTTGGACATTTTCACAGCCTCCTAACTGTAAGCTAATAAATTCCCATTGTAAAAGCCAACCCATTTCTGGGTTTGCTTTTGGCACTCTAGCAAATCAGAATAGCCATGGTTTTCCAGGCAGGCAGCAAGAGTCACACACCTTGGCTCTCATCCTCTACAAGAAATGTTGCTGCTGTGAAAAATGGCTAATTTGAGCATCCTAGGTCTTTCTCATTGTGGTAGTGAGTAACTTCTGTCAAATAGTATGATTGCTTTTAATTGCAGTATCTAAATAATCCATAGTAATACTTTCACCTTCATACTTTCCAGGTTCTCTCCCTGTAGAACCTTTACACTTTTAATAGCTTCTGGCAAGAGCTCTGGGCTGTGAATTGAGTGCAGATCACAGTCCTGATAGTTGGTTGTCTTGATATTCTTTCCTATTTTTGGATTGTTTAAGCAAGACCGGATCTACAGGAATCTCCTTCATTGCCCTGATCACTTTTCCACAATCACATCATTGAATGCTTGTGTTTATTTCATGCCGCCTTCTGGGCATTGAACCATGCCCCCCACAAAAGACAAGTTTGAGTCCTAACTTTCCAGCCCTGTGGCTGGGAACCCATTTGTAAATAAGACTTTTGAAAATGCTGCTATTAGGTAAGTTATGGCCAAACTGAACACGGGTGAGCCTTAATCCAGTGTGGCTGAGGTCCTTATAAGCAAAGGAAATTGGACCTGGAAGTAAAAGCCAGAAGTCAGAAAAAAAAACAACAGAATGAGGGGATTGCCATGGATGGACGCAGAGATGCAAGCCAAGGAGCCCCAAGGATTATGTCAAGCCAGCATCAGAATGCTACAGGGTATTAGTTTCCCAGTTGCTAAAACAAATAGAATGGATTGGCTTAACAACAGGAGTGTATTGGCTCACGGTTTCATAGACTTCAGCAGAAAGCATGATGTGGTAAGATTCTGATTTTAAACTTCCAGCCTCTAAAACTGCAAGCCAGCAAATTCCTGGTGTTTAAGCAGCCCTGGCAAACTAACACTCTTTCCCCAGGCCATGTGCTCTGTGAAGGTGAACCAAATCTATTTTGTTCATCTTTATATCCCCAGGGTCTAGGATATAGAAGATGATCAAAAGTCATGAATATGATTTAGAACTTGAGGGGACCCGAGTTATGAACAAATAAGCTTAGAACTCTGAATTGTGGCAGAGACTCTCTGCTTTGGGTGCCTCAAGTGGCCAGCCGTGCTCCCCTACGGTCAAGATGGAGATACCTTTATACAAGTGAGTGTGAAACTCTCTGCAGTGAGTCAGCAGAGGCATTCACCTATGAAACTTACAGGCATACCTGGGAGATATTGCATGTTCAGTTCCAGACTACCACATTTAAAGCAAAGTGAGTCACATCAATTATTTTTTTATTTCCCAATGCAGAGAGAAGTTATGCTACACAATACTGTAGTCTATTGTGTATGTAATAACATTATGTCTTTTTTCTTTTTCTTTTTTTTTTTTACCATTTTTATGCATTTAATAATCCTTCAAAGGTGGTCTTCCCATTGCATTGGTATCAGGAAACCTGTCCTATGGAATTGTAGTTACTCCATTGCTTGTCCAAGAATTTTCTTGATTTCATCCTCAGTTGATCTGCACAAACCTTATGAATAGATTTTTCTTGGTGAGGATGAGCTTTTTACCACGTGCATGCAACTAGGGGCAGATTGAAACATGTTTTCCTGGTGAAAATGTAGAATTAGGAGTTTGAGCCACCAAAAGCTTTTCATTAGCTATATTATTATTTCAACACTCTCTTAAACACTCAAAAGCTCAGGACTCATTCCTATTATTGAAACTCTTCCTTCAAATACATTCTAATTCTTGAAAGTGTAAAAATATATAGACTTACACTAATTTCTCCCATTCACCTTTTCTTGGATGCAAAATTGTACACCAAAGATTTCATACCAGGGGTCTGTCATTGAAATTTAGCCTGCAGATTAATGTTATTTAGCTGTCACTGTGCTTAAAAATAGGAACCTGATATTTAAAAATCAGGATATTTGACATGATAATAACGTGGATTTCTGATTTATCTTTAGAAAATCAAAATACCCCACATGCCAACAGCTGACTGTAGTTGAGCAGGGCTTTAGATGGCTTGTGCAAGCTCCTGTTTACAGATCCATTTCTGTCTGCCTTGCTTCTCGGTGTCTGTTGTTCAATTCCTGAAAGTGTGTGCTTATGGGTGATTCATTTTCTTCTTTTCAAATTGCCATGAATACTGTTTAAAATTTTTTTATAACAATAAAAAAACACAATAGCTTTTGAGGAGCATAACTTATCATTAGCTCAAAAATTAATCTGTATCTCTTCTTAATCTATACTCCCAGAATTAATGAAAATTTGAGAATGAAAAAGTAGATGAAGAGAAATGAAATGATAGTGATTTAGATGGCTAAGGTCTTTCCTGATCATCTCTTTGTTAACTAGTTGAGTTATTCCATGTTTGACTTGTGGTTTCCAGTGTTGGCAGATGTGAGTATGCCCTGGAGTGAAGAGCTGGGGAAGCAGCCACGGTACAAACATCTCATTTTTCATCTGGGGAAGATGAGTCGTCACTGGGATGGAACTCCTCTGTGGCCTCATTCGGCTCCAGCCTCATTTGTGAGGGACTGACGACAAACCAGCTGCCATCAAGAAGCGATGTAACAGTTCGGATAAACCAAAGACTCTGGGAACATAATTTCACCAAGAGCCACAAACAATTGCTATCATCTGAGGCTTCAGTGTGTTCACAATCAATGTGCTTTATGTACAAGGAGTGCCCTGTTGTCCTGCAAACCTAACCCGTCCTTTCACTTGTTGCATAGTGCAGATCCTGGCCAGTTAGCATTCGTATTCCAGGGATGCTTTGCCTTCATCTTGTTGTGTAAATTTGGAGCCATATAAGGAATTTTTCTTTAGGTTGATTTTCTTGAGAATATATTTATTCAGGCAATAAGATCTCCAAATGACTTGACCTTTTTTTTTTGCCAGTATACCAGAGTTTCTCAATTTCTATCAACCTGTATGACATTTGGGGGCAAATAATTGCTTGTTGTGGGAGACTGGCCTGTGAATTGTAGGATGTGACCTCTACCCACTAGACACCAGTAGGCCCCTTTCCCCCACTCTGTGACAACCCATTGCCAAATGCTCTCTGGGGGTAAGGGGTGGAGGGTGTTTTAATCTGCTGGGCTCCCAAAAGCAGTATATTAGAAATGGGTCAGCTTTTAACAATGGGAATTTATTAACTTACAAGCTTACAGTTTCAAGGCTGATAAAATGGTCCAAATCAAGGCATCATCAGGTGACGCTTCCTCCCTGAAGACTGGCTGCTGGCAATCCTGGGTTCCTCTGTCTCAAAACAACGCACATGGTGGCACCTGCTGGTCTCTCTCCTCTCGTCTGGGTTTTGTTGCTTTCAGCTTCTGGCTTCCACGGCTCTCTCTTCACCTGAATTTCATTCTCTGATGAAGGACTCTAGTACGAGGATTTAGATCCACCCTGGGTCACACCCTAACTGAATTAACGTAATCAAAAGGCCCTACTTACAATAGGTTTATACACATGGGAATAGATTAGCTTTAAGAACATACTTTTCTGGGGGTCCATACAGCTTCCAACTATCACAGAGGACAACACTGTTCCTGATTGAAAACCATTGCCCTAGACGTTTACTTTCTGAGATCTTTTGATTTTGCCAGAGCAGTTCATTTTGTCATCAAAGATCTCAAAAGGGACATGGGAGTCAGAAAAATTGGGTTCACTCTCTGGACCCCTGAGAGGCAATAGATTTAAAATCAAACCCAAAGCCCGATTTCCCATCCTTTTCCTATGGTAACCCATTCTATAGCCTCTGGGTAAGTCACTTAAGCTTTCTGAGCCTCATCTTCTTAAGTCCCTCCCTCCTTCCTTCCTTCCTTCCTCCCTCCTTCCCTCCCTCTCCATCCTCCTCCTTCTCCTTCATAAAATGAGACCTATCTGCTGAAACTAGGTAAGGACAAAATGAGACAACAGATATGCAACAGCTTCCACAAAGTAGGTGCATGAGCTCTTCTCATCCCCATCGCCTTCCTGCCCCCTACGAGGCAGCTCGTAAGTGAGAACAATCTGCTTTCAGTAAAACACTACTCACCACATTTGGACAACAGGGTCCTATCTCCAATTCCAAGCACTCCTGTTACTAGGGACCTTGGCTGGTTGGCAACGTGGAGAAGGACGCCTGGAACTCTTCTCTCCTCAACCCTGGGCAGGTCTGTTTGTTATTTCCCTAAAGGGTGGATTGAGGACTGCTGGCCCAGCTCACCTGAATCAGAGCCCTGATGACTCAGGAACCAGGGCCGGGCCTGGGGACACAGACGGTGTTTGTAGCTCTGTGCTCCCACACCCTCCCACGAGTGCCATGTAATAATGCACTTCAATGCTTTCTGCATCGACATGTAAATAAAGTGTATTTATTTTTCTGATTCTTGTAAGAAAACCCAAAGCCACGAGATGGTGTTTGGAGCTCTCAAACCGACAACCTGAGGTTTCCCTCCCATAGAGCATTCTCTGCTGTTAGGGGTTGAATCATGTCCTCAACAAGACGTGTTCAAATCCTTAACCCCAGCCCTGTGCATATGAACCCTTTTGGAAAAAGGGATCTTTGAAGATGATATTCATTAAGGTGAGGCCAAATGGAATATGCCTGGAGTCTATATAAGCAGAGTAAATTTGAACACAAGGAATAGGAGACAGAAGAAGAAGTGCGATGGAGACAGAAGATGAGATGGGGCTGCCCAGCAAGCCACAGTACGGATTTCAGAGAAAGCATGTCCTGCAGTTGCCTTGATTTTGGTCTTTTAGCTTCCCCAACTGTGAGATAATGAAATCCTGTTGTTTAAGCCAGTCAGAGTAAGATATTTGTTACACAGCCCTGGCAAACTGGGAAACCCTCCCCCTGCATTTGCACAAGCAGTTACGCAGATCTGTTCTTAACTGGGTCCCTGAGATGTGAACCTCTGGGAGAGAGTGGGCAGCTGAGGAAATATGCCATGCAGCGAATATCCTTGTTCTTCTGCTGTTAATAGTTAAATCTAGTTATGCTTTGAGAAATGAAATTGCTTTTGTACTTGCCTTCAACTGCAGGAGACCCTATGGATCATTTTTATTTTTTTGCATCATGCTTCTCTCTTCCTTTACTAGATTTTGAATCTCGTTTGTACAACAGTACGGGCAGAATTTTTAAAAATCTATTTATACACACTCGAAAGGCAATCTGTATATGCTTGAGTGTGCTGTTAAGAAAATGCACGGCTTTTTCAGCAAGGCCTTGAAGATCTTATCAGTAAGTGGCATAAGAATAAAAAGGAAATCAACTAGAAAGTTTGGAGAACTGACTTAGTTTTAGAACACTTCAAAATTAGAATGGAAAAATTAAGTTCATTTACATGTAGATGTTTTTGCAGGTGTAGAATATCCCTGAGGGACACATGAGGCTCTAAAAATAGCCATTGCTTCTGCAATTGTGGGGTTAGGAGAAGGGGAGTTTAGTTTTCATGATTTATGTTTGTGAATCTTTTGCATAGCTACCATGTGCATATATTCATTAGCAAATAAAATAGAAGACATAAAATAAGAAATGAACAAGTAAAACATAAGCTTTCCAGGATAAGGAGAATGAAAAGAAAGGCTTGGGACAGTTTGCAGAGATGAATTTCATAGGAAGTCAGGAAAGAGGGAATGTCCAACGGATCAGTGGGCGAGACCGAACTTAGTTATGCAGCTATGGGAGGTGAGCAGCGGTGGGGTTAATTTGGAAATTTTCTTGTGGTCAGAGTTAAGAGTGAGGCGTGATTATCACTTAGGTGATGTGAAGCCCATAAGTTAGAAGTAAACCGATGTTTGTGGAATAGAATATGTTTATATTAGTCAATGAATAGACCAATGAGAATCACAGAGTAGTCCATTTAATTTCCCCCAAAGTGGGCTAAAGGCTAATGCTCTAGTACAGTTTGGAAGGTGCAACTGTTGGGGCATCTAAAATTCTTCTCCAGTTTGTTAGCTTTCTGGTGGTCTGGTGAGCTAAGGAAAGAATTTAGAATAGATGGACTGCAAATCTTTTGGTAATCTTTCATAAGTGTTTTTTAAAAATTAGCTTTCGGTTAGACTTGAACAACAGAGTTTGGGTTATATTCTCTGGCAAGAACCTGAATACAGAGACTCTACCTTGCCAACTAAGGACAAATCCATATACTTTGGGGGTCAGCCATATCTCACTCCAGCTTTCTGCACCGAGAAATGTAAAAGGGTTGGATTTCCTCCTCCAACAGACAGGCTAAGAAGTGAACATTGGTCAGCTTTGTAACCCATCAAGGGCAGACCTCAGAAAACTTCTGACAACGTGAAAAAACGCGGTGTGCTTTTTTAAAAATCTGAACAGCTGGGTATATGTCTGGTGCAAGAAGCTGAGATGGTGAGCTGTGTGTTTGCACAATCAAATCTCTTAGACCACGGGCACTTGTCTCAGTCACCGTTGTGACGGAATGACGCCCACGCCATGTCAGCTAGCCCATATCATAACTTACTTTCCCATGTGCCTTTCGCCAAGTCAGCTGCCCTGCAAGGGGTGGGGATGGGGGGCAGTGGTCAGTGCACCTCTCCATCCAACCCACACCAGGAGAAGGGGAGCAGGAGGAAGGCGTGTTTTGGTGGCTCGGCAGTTTGCTGTGAAGTGCTAACAGCCCTGTCTTGCTTTTTAGCTTATAGGGTGTTATCAAGAGGTGATTGGGGGGTGATTAGATGCCAAAGGGAAACTGAAGAATTTCACCAATCTTCCTAGGCATTTACTGCCTCGTATATTACAAAGTGAAAGAGATTATGTCTTAATTCTAGCAGGCTATGTTCTTCTGCGGTGGCCACTGACATTTAAATCTATGGGAAACATGTGCTGAGCTGCTGAGGTTAATAACTGTGCTGGCGATTCTTCCAGGAGCCGAGAAGGTCTCTGTAATCAGGGACAATTGCTACATTGGCCTCAGCAGAGCGACAAGCTTCATCTGAGTCACTTGACCTTGAATGTGCTGCGGGGCTTGTTTGGGCTCCTCCTGAGTTTCCCATCAGGCTGCGGGTGGGGTGGGGAGGAGGCAGGGGGTGGTCCCGGAGGAGCTGCGCTCTGTGCCGGTCCTTCCTGGACCCAAACAGGGCTGGGGCCAAGGGCAAGCTCCCCCACAGAGCCCACCTCCCCCTCAGAGGAAACGCAGCAGACATTTAAATATTTCCAATCCAAACAAGACACCCTGAAGGAGTCTCCTCCTGTGGCCTCCTCCTCTGCTTCAGGCAGGATTTGAAAAGATCAGACAATGCACAGACAGAGGCAGCTCTGCTCGGGAGGGGTCGGCCACCGAAGAAGGCATCAAAGCACGCCATTGGCACCGCGTCTGCTTTGGGTCTCGGGGCGGCTTTCCAGCGGGGGGACAACGAACAAGGCGTGGTCTCCTGAGTCGGTTGTATGAAAATCCCAATCTTCCACCCCTAAACCCCGAGTCTCAACCCAAAAAATACCCTGGAGGGCATTTTTCCTCCCTGGGGCATACTTTCTTTCAGGATTCTAACGGTAATTCTCAGAGAACATCTGTCGCAGCTGCTAAAACCAATGCCATACCATGATGGGTTGGCTTCCATAATGGAAATTTCTTGGATGGCACTTTTGAAACAAAGAGAGGTCCCAGGAAGGCGGTGCTCTCTTCCTGAAGACTCTGGGGTTCTGTGGCCGGCTGGCCGGCAAGGCTTGGTCCTTGGCTCTTCCTTAGCAAATGCATATGGCAGCCTCTTCTCCTTTCTCTTCCGGGTTCCATTGACTTCCTGCTCCTGGTGGCTTCTCTCTGTGTCCAACTTCCCTTCCTTATAAGAACTTCAGCATCCAAAGTTAAGGCCCGTGCTCATTTAGTTTGGGCACTCCTTAATTCACAACATCTTCGAAGGTCTATACATAAATGGGTTCACAACCACAGAACCAGGGTTTGGAACCTGAACATGCCTTCTCTGGGGGACCTGAAGCAATCCTCAACAGTATCCTTGAACCCTGATCTCTTCCAAGATGTCTTTCCTGCTCTCTCTTACCCCCCACGGTTTAATCAGATCTAACTTTCTCATCTGAGTTTTGATGATAAAGGGAAGAAAGCACTGCAGTTAAACCCCATACTCCTACCAAAAGCCCGCTCAGAAATTCTGAAAAGTCTCTACTAACATTTTTTTGTGATGTATATACTTCAAAAAAATATACAATTTACAAAAATGATGAGGTGGGGGGGGGGTTGGGGAGTGCGTTATATGGGAACCTCTTACATTTTTTTGTTTGTTTTTTAATGTTTTTTAATGTAACGTTCCTTGTGATCTATTAACTTTAATAAAAAATAAAGAATAAAGTCAGTGCTGCATTCAGAGAAGAAAAATGAAAGTTGTAACTTCGGCCTTGTTCTGCATGTAATTGTTAATAGAATTGTGGTTTCATTCATTCTTGCTTTTAGAATCTTATTTTCCAAATTAAAATCCCTCAATGACTCATCCTTTGCTACGGTTTGAGAAACAAAGAGTCCTACCAGAGAAATCAGGAAAACTCTCCAAGGAGAAGGTCCAGGCTACAGAAATAAGATGAACGTGCAAGAAAACTGCAGCTCTGGCAGGAACCTGGTCGTCCCCTGTCTCTGAAGTATCTGTGGAACCTTAGGAAATCCATCCTCGATGGGTCCTGTTTTCTCCCAGAACTATGGGGACTTTTCAGTATGCTGGAGGTGACACTAGCAGTCATGGTCTTCACTGTCCATGATTATAGTGGGAGTGAGGCTCACTTTTCTACTCTTCTCCATGAACCCCTGAAGTTCTATGTGGGGGGTCAACCTGATCAGGCTCCCTTCTTCCCTCCAGCCAGGGTCAGCCTGGGGGTTCCTGCTCTTCTTTTCTCTGGGCACACTCCATCGGTAAGCTCAGTGGGAAGCTGGCTCTGAGCGTGGGTCCCTGGAGACCATCTCCTGCTCCTGGGAGCTGAGCCCGGGACCTGGAAGTCCCGGCTTGTCTGTGGGGTGAATGGGGCTCACAGAAAGAACCAGATGGCCAAGTGGCTGATTGCTCCCCAGCATCGTGGGACATCCCAGGCATCCCAGGGACATGCCTGGCTTTGCTGTCCTCCTGCACTTCCTTAGAAGCTGTGGTCACTTGATGTCTTGGGTGCTTGGTTCCCTCCGCGTGGGGTGAAGGTGGAGAACAGGAGCTTAGTGGACAAGCTTGGTGTGTGCATCTTAGGAATTGCCAGAGCAGCATGGTGATTTCCTGGTATGTTGGGCAAGGGCAGCCTTCCAGGGAGGTCAACTCCACTTCTGCTTCTACCCCACCCCCAGCCCAACTCAGCTGTGAGGTCACTAGGTGGGGCTGGGCCCATGGGGTCCAATAGCCTGGGTGGGGATTACAGCTCTCCAAGCACTGGCTCTGTAACTGTGACCACACCTGCTCCCTCCATGGAGTAGGGTTACCCTATCTGGTAAGATGATAGAAGAACCCAACGAGATAACACCTGCTGCAAGACACAAGGATTGGAGTGGTTTGCCATGAACGCCTTTTTCAGCAGGAAGTGTTTATTGACCACCGCATTATGCCAGAAACGAGCTGTTTTGTAGCCCATTTCAGCGTCCCATCAATAGTTAAGCTGCTCTCAGTATCCCCATTGCCCAGTTTAGGAAACACGCGGACAGTTTACCTAATGCAGTGAGCATATTATTTGGGGGAGGACTTCCCGGGGTGGCCGAGGGTGGGGGAGATGGTCTGAAGACCCTCTCTCTCTGCAACCTTTAACCTTTGCACACCCTCCAGGAGCTGTTTCCCCAGGTACAGGGAAGAACGGGATTTCACCCTGGAAGCCTGGAGCAGGCTCTTTGTGGGGCTCATTCGTCTGCAGACCAGTTCCCTGCTCTGGCGGAGACCCAAGCCCTGCTCATGGCCTTAAGGTAAAACGTTAGCTGTTTGGGGCTCACCTGAAGGTCGGGGTGCCCAACCACTTCACCTGGCTCCTCTTGGGAAGAAGTGGCAGTGCAAAAGGAGTAGGCGCCCTGTGGGGGCCCCAGGGACCTCCCCACTGCCTGGGGCGTTGTGAAAGCGCCTGGTAGTCAACAGAGGGCCAAATGCCCTGCAGAGGCTGCCCCGGAGGCGTTCAACTGCCCTGTGCTCTCAGTTCCAGCCAGGATCCTGGGGGGGGACCCTGCTTGGCCTTGGAAAAACCAGAGCTGCGTTTTAATTGGGAAGAGGCTGTTTTCTTCTTCTCCAGGATTAGAGGAGGGGAAAGTCCTACCATTAGGAAAAGGGAAACCTCAGAATGTGATTATTGAACCACTGTGGTCAATTTGGAGTTGTGGCGAGATGGCAGGCTTGATAAAGCCCGTCCCCGCTTAGAGGGAGACCTGGAGCGGAAGACGGGATTTCCAGCAGGTCTGCATGCCTGTCTGCACGTGGCGTGTGCACACGTGTGCCGACGTGGGTCCTGGGACTGCCCGTGCGTGTGGCACACGTGCATGCGTCTCTGTGCGCAGGGCGTGCATGCGCGTGGCCCTGCGTGCGCCTGGGTGCACGTCTGTGGGTTTTCTCCTGGCACTGACGGGTGCAGCTGGCCTCGAGGACGCCTTCAGCGCCTCTGCTTTCTCCAGTTCGTCTGGGAGGGGTCCCTGGAACTCCTTGCTGGATGGCTGTGACCTAAGGCACGGGGGCTGTGTACCCCGCAGGCGTAGCAGCCGCTGCGGTGCATGAGCCCTTCAGCGTTCAGACGCTGCCCTCGCGGAGGGCCCCGGGCAGGGCGCGGCTGGCTGCGCAGAGGTCCTGGTGCCAAGTGGCCAGCCCGGCTGCACCGTGGGACGGGCCACACGCCTTCTGGTGTCCCCTTCACATGCCCCCCCACCCACACCCTGTCCCCACGCTCCGCTCCTCCCCGCAGTCCAACTGCCCTGCGAGAATAAAGCCCGAGCAGTGGGCTCATGGAGCTGTGGCTGCACGGTGCAGCCACGGCAGCTTCCGTGGCTTCCGTGGCCCCGCGGCTTGAGGCTGGAGCTGTCGCTCAGTGCAGGGCGAGCGCGCCGGCGCCGGGAGCCCCGTCCTCGGCCCTGCGCAGCTTTGAAAGTGGCTGGTGCCTGGTGTCACCCTCGGACGGGGCAGGCGGGGTTTCTGAAGCCCCGCGGGGGTTCCCTCGGGGCGGCTGAGAGCAAGGACTTTGCAGGCAGGAGGCCAGCTGAACGCGAGTCCAGTCCCTTGCCTCACCCACCTGACGGCTGGATTTCCTCACCTGCCAGCCGACCTCGAAGGCTCTTTGGGAAAATGAAGTAAGATCCTGTCTGTTGTTATCAACCCTGAGCATTAGAATCGTCTGGGGAACTTCTTTAAAAAAAATACTGAGGCTCAGCCCCCATGCCCCTGGATTCTGACTTTACCGGCTGTGGGAGGTGGCAGCCAGGGGCGCGTTTTGGAAGCTTCCCGGGTTCTCCAGGTATGCACTGGGTTTGGGACTCCGCTGTGTGCGGGGCCACCAAGCCAGCTGCTCTTAGAGGATATGATATCCCTTGGAGTCCCAATCAGACAGCAGGTACTGCCCGGAGTCCCCTGTGCTTCCACTTAGTGAAGCAGCCCTTTTCTTTTTTTCAAATTTTTAAAAAAGATTTATTTATTTATTTATTTCTCTCCCCTTCCCCCCCTCCAAACTGGTTGTCTGTTCTCTGTGTCTATTTGCTGCATTGTCTTTGTCCACTTCTGTTGTTGTCAGCGGCACGGGAATCTGTCTCTTTTTGTTGTGTCACCTTGTGTGTCAGCTTTCCGTGTGTGCGGCACCACTCCTGGGCAGGCTGCACTTTCTTTCATGCTGGGTGGCTCTCCTTACGGGGTGCACTCCTTGCACGTGGGCCTCCCCTACGCGGGGGACACCTCTGCGTGGCAGGGCACTCCTTGCGCGTATCAGCACTGCGCATGGGCCAGCTCCACACGGGTCAAGGAGGCCTGGGGTTTGAACCGCAGACCTCCCATGTGGTAGACGGACGCCCTAGCCACTGGGCCAAGTCCACCGCCCATCAGCCTTTTCTAATTAATAGCACCTCCCGTGCCTCTCCTTTCCCTTGGAGGAGAGCTGTGAGCGTAACCCTCCCCGGCCCTGCAGGGCATCAGCCTTAAGGCTGCCTCTTGCCTGCTGGATGCCGCGCTTGACTGAGGGGGGCCTAAATGACAGGCCACATGCAGCACGGGGATCCCCACACCGCAGCCCTCCCCAGACCAGGCACGCATGCGAGTTGCCCGGTGAACCCAGCGAGAGGACCCGGTGACCGCACCTCGACTCCGTTTCCCCGGTTATCCTATGACGACAACGTGGTGGTCGTGTCGACGTGCCTCGCAATACATTAGGGGGTCATCGTGGTGAAGGACTTGGGAAGTGGGGACAGGGGATACTGGAGAAAGTCCAGATTCCAGTAGCCAGGGCCCACAAGGACCGAGGGGTGAAGTTTATCTGAGGATGAGGGCTGACTTTCAGAGCCCCGGCACGAGATGCAATGGCAGCCGCAGTGACTGCCAGAGGAGAGGAATGAGGTTTCCCCTCCCCACATTCCTGGTCCCAGACCCCATCGAATTAAAAGCAGCCTGTGGTTTCTGAGCAGGGTCCAGAGGTGCTCGGCCAGCCTTCCGGGGGCGGTGTGCTACAGTCTGGCAGGTTGAGTCATTTCTTGCCTGTGGCCCAAGCTCCCGGGATGTCAAGTCTGAGAAAGGCAGCTCTGGGAGCCCAGCCTCGGGAGCCGTCCCTGATGAACGCAGGCCCTTCCCAGGCTGGGAGAGTGAGCTGGACCAGGGCTATGGGCACAGGCCTTCCCGCTGCTCCTCATGCATACATTCACTCCAAGATGAAAGAAGATTCGGAAGTGGCCTGGGCAGGGCCCCCGCATCACGCATGTCCCCAGGCATTTGACGTGAGTTGCTTGGAGCTCTGTAGAAGCTTTGGAATTGGAGAGCTGAATATTTATTAGTGTGATTGCTATGGGCACAGGGAGCCCTGAACTTCAAGAGAACTCCCAGGACTTCCATTTTTTTCATTTTTCATTTTCAAGGATCTTGACTTCTGTGCTCAGTGACCCTCACTGGCCCAATGTCTAAATCTGTGATGTTTTTCCTTGCAAAGATAGTGTTTCATTCGGGCAGGTTTGGTAAAGTGTATTTCCGTTCTGATAAAATACATTAAAATACATTTCCATTCTAAATAAGTTGGTGCCTGTTTTGAATTAATCACCGCAATGCACAGCAATTAGGTGTATGACGAATCCACAAGAGACGTTTTCTTTCAGGAAGGAGGTGACGGTCCCGTTTTCATACCATACAGTGGCGTAGACGGTGAGCCTAACAATGTTTCCCAGCAGTCACACTTCCACTTTCTAAAATACAAGTCAAGATTATTCTCCCTAAATGCTCGAAGCTGCCTCAGCAAGCAGTTCGGAAGCTTTGAGCATGCACAACTAGAGAATTGACTTACTTCCCCAGACTTCAGTGGGAGGCCAAGAAAAACAGGAACATGTCGGCCTTTCAACCAGAAGGTCCATCAAGGCACTGGATGCTCGCAGGGAGCAGGGCGGTCTCCCAGGGGGCTTGGTCCATTTCTAAGCACTGCTTTGCCCCCTTTGGACAGGATATCATGAGACGTTTTTCAGAGGTTCGTCTCAAGATTTCTCTTTCTTCTTTCTCCCTCCCTCCCTCTCTCCCAGCATGTGGGTTGTGCTGCCGGATCCATTTGTACCCGGGGATCACTCTTACTTGAACATTGCTTTTTCCTTTTCCATCCTCAGAAGGTTTTATCCCAATACAAGAAGTTGTTTTCCCACCTGTTCCAGCCACCCCCTCCTTCTATTTGGAGACGTCAGACATCATGACTACATATAAATACTCTGACTTATTGCTGAGGCAGGTAGATGTTAGGGTTTTCACCTTGACTTCTCTTTACAAAGATTACTAGAAGCAAACAAAAGGTCTCATTGCTTTGAATAAAAATGCGGAGAGCCTATTTTGCAGAACAGGATTCAGAATTAGGCCTTGCATTTTCCCAAGGGCCCGTAATCAATCCCAGTGGTATGTGGACGGACAAACTCTTTCCAAGAAACCTTTTTAGATCTTTGCTTAAATGACGAATGGGTTACCCATCTGAATCTGTAAATCATCCGTAATTCAAACTGTTTTTCTAGAGCCCTGGTTCTCAAAGTGAGGTCCCGGGACCACCCTCACCTGGAAACTCGTTAGGAATGCAAATTCTTGAGCCCCACTGCTGAATCACAAGTTGGGGGTGGCTCCTTCTTCTGCCTTTAACAAGCCTTCCCGGTCATCCCCGTGCACGCTGGAGGTTGAGAAATACTGCTTTAGAGCAAAGAGACCCACTGCTTCTGTACCTGCAATGCCAGATGCCAAATTATTCTACGCAGCCCTGGGGAAAGCACGGGAAATGAACTGAATCCCTGGTAGCCAGAGGGCCTAATGCATATCTGTGAACAGGGTCAAAATACAGACATCCCAGATGAAAAAAGACGTGAAGCTAGTCGCATAACTACAGTGTCTAGCATTTGGGCTGTGCTCAGTAATTATCGGGTTTCTTCCTTCTTTACTTAGGTAGCCTTAACTAAAAACAAAAAAACACAGAATGATTCTTATGTGAAAGAAGCAAATGCCTTTTTCTGTATCACAATGGATGCTTGGCGCACATCCCCAACAAGACCCAACTCTGTCTTGTGGGTGTGACCCTCTTTGTAAATGGGAGCTTCCAAGATCCCATTTAGATGAGGCCAAACTGAATCGGGGCGGGCCATAATCCAGGAGGACCGAGTCCTTACAGGCAGAGGAGGTAGAAACACAGGAAAACAACCGAAGGAGACGGGGGCAGAGAGTGTTGGCAAGCCACCCCCAGAATGCTAGATATCTTGATTTTGGACTTCTAGACTCCCAAACTGTGAGACCATGAAGTCTCGTTGTTTACACCAAGCAGTCTGTGCCCATTGTTACGGCAGCCGTGATGAATGAGGGCAGGCATGCTCCGTATTTTACCTCGCTTCTGCCTTCTTTATTTATACAGCCCTAACTAAAACACAAAAATCGATACACACCATAACTCTTGCACCAAAGAACCAAATGCCTTATTATATATCACTTTATGATTTAAGCCGAAACTCTATGCTTTCAAAATACACTTGATTGAAAATACAATCGAGGCCTTCGTCCTTTTGAGTTAGTCCATTTATTTTCACTCCTAAATGCAGGGTAGCCCTTGCTTCAGCATTAACCACTAAAATTTGAGGAACATTTGAAGCCAAGCACAGCATGTTTCTCAAACAAACCAGAAAATGAAGGGAAGGCAAATGTGTGTGTGTTTGTCTGTTAAGAGAGGAGACCTTATATTGTAAGGAATTTTGGCTCAAAAGGAAATGAAAACATATCTTATTTGGGGACGACACTAGAGATGATGATTGCAAAGGTGGCCAGTCAGAATTTTTTTTTTTTTAAATACGTTCAGGTCAATGAATCTTGATCTGGATTAGAGCAAGACATTAAATGGAAAGAGGAAAATAGAAAAAGCAAGAGCATTTCCCAAAACCAGAAATTATATTTCCTGAATGCAAGGTACTTATAAATGTCTCAGTCGGAAAAGCACCGCAGAACGGGCCATTTAAGTTTTTTTTCAAGTTCTCATTTTAAAGGCTGCTAGAAACCTGACTCACCAGCTGCGGTGCTCCTTGCCCCACTAGGGGGCGCGCTCGCCTTTTTAATGCGGTCAGTGCCACAGACGCAGTTTTTTTATCGTTGAGGTCCTGTCATTCTCTGTATAAACAAGTTACGTTCAAGTGTTTAGGATATAAATTACGACCATGCAGGCTGCCTTGGAAGGAATGTAAACACAGCACTGTGGTCGGAGCAAACTCTGAAACTGACTTTATAATTTATAGCAGGCCTGAGTAGCTCAGTTTAAAAGGCAGAAGGAAAAAAAAAAGCCCTGTTTAACTGCAAATATGATAATGGAGATACGAAAAAATGTTTAAATCACTGCTTAATTTTGGAAATCTAAGAAGGAAGCCCAAGGATTAGGGAGATGGTTAAGATTTTTTTGAAACAAGATGTTTTACTAAATGAGCCCGTCTTTAGACCAAAACCCGCTTATACAAAAGCCCTGCTCATGAGTTACCTACTGAGTGACAGTCAGTGCATCGTGATGGATTGAGAGAAAGACTTTTTAAGGGATGGGGAAACAGAGGTCGGTTTTCCATTCAGGAAAGGGGGAAAAAGATCAAAAACAAAAAACAAAAAGCCAACCGGCCCCGCGTTGGCCTAGCCAGGAGGACCGCGTGTGACACGGTCGGGATCCACGAAGTGGGCTCCGCTCACGGCTTGGAAGGGCTGCGTGGACCAAGAGGGAGCTGGGCGAGGCTTCAGCTGGCCTGATATTTTCTCTCTCTTGAATTCTCAGAGCGTGTCCGGCTCTGGCACGAGCATCCACGGAAAGGGGTCTGAGGGGACGCGAGAGGGATATCCTCAATTCCTTGTTAAAAAGGAGGACACCAATGAGTCTCTCTTGCGGGGACGCTGCTAACCAGGGCAGCACCCCAGAGCACTTTATGGGGGTGAATCTACGTTTCTGGGGGAACCAGGGTAAATGTCGTTGTTCCAGAAAGGCTGAAAGACTCCCAGATGTTTCTGGAAACTGGCACCCACCGGTCCGGCAGCCTTTGCCTCTGGTCTCTTTGCAAGGACCTACCCATCACCTGTGTAAGACTGGGTGCCGGTCAAAGGGGAAGCAGGGTGCTGCTCTTTGGCCATCCCCAGCCGGCTGCCTGCCATCTGTCCTGCGTCTCAGCTGTCACCTTGTGCTGCCGGGGACCAGAAAAGGAGCACAACAAAACTCTCTCCTCAAATTCACTCTTGCCTTTCCTTATCTCGCCTGGTTTTCTTTTAAGTTTCTTTTGCCTTCTGTGTTCTGTTTAGCTAGAAACAAACTAGGGTGCTGGGAGAAAAAGATATAACAGAAAACTTTCTTTTTTCTCTTTCTCTCCTGAGAAGACCCAAAATGGGACCTGGCCTGTGTTCCTCGAGGCGCAGACTCCACACCACGTCAATTATACAACTTGGGGGGAACAAAACAGCAGTGTAGGGTTGCCTTACTGGCGGGTGGTGAAAGGCGCCTGGATGACAGGGTATCGGTGGAGGAAATATGTCCCTAAAACAACTATTTGTTATATACATTTTATTGAAAAAAATTTTTTACATCAAAATATTTTGGCAAAAAGTATACATAAGTGCAAATATATCCTCCTTTTAAAAAATACAAGCAAGAGTGTGAGTATACATGAAGTTCATAAAAATATCTTTAAAATATGGTGGTAGAAAACAACCTTGTAAAAACGTTGTATGGTCAATACTGAAAACCGCTTTCTTAAACTAGACACATTAGCTCTAAATACTTTCTGGATAAAGTTCTTTGGCACCTGCGTACAAATGTAGGGTTTGGCAAGACAGAGCTCTCCTACTTAGCTAGGCACCAAGACGGGGATTTCTGGAAATCTTGTGCTTAGCACTGCCTTTTTTTTTTATTTTTTTTTTTTTAAGCACACAAGTTTTCATAGACAAAGAAAACAGCAACAACAACTTGTCTGCTTTTTTCAGACCCTGATTACTGAAGACAATGAAGATCCCAGAGTGCCACGTTTACGCCTCTCAGCTAGTTCATTGCTACCATCTCCACTAAGGAAATTCCGCTCTCCGTGCCATCCCCCGCCTCCAGGGAGCCTCCACGTATTCTCGGCATTTTCTTGCCAGGGGTTGTCTTTCTATCGCGGTGGAAAAGTGTCAGTAAACAATGCTCTGCTGGGTATTTTGGCTAAGTGACAGGTGTGGTACTTACTGCTACCTGCGTGCACGGTACGGGTAACCCCGGGAGTCCCCCAGAGTGCCTATCTGACCCCACCGGGGTCAGCGCCGCCTCTTCTCTGTCCAGTCACATCACGCAGGGCTTGATGTCCTGGCAGACGCTCTGGTGATGGTGGTGGTGATAATAGGACCCGCTGGCCGATGGGTGGAAAGAAGAAATGCCGTTAAAATTGAGGACGAAGTCCTTCCTGTCACACACCGCCGTGGAGTGATGCTGGTATCGAGGCAGTCCCACTGAAAGGAGAAAGAGGAAAAAAATCTATCTTTTTTTAAGGAACAAATTCACCCCATTGTTGACTGGGCACATTATTATTTTTTTAAATTTTATTTTAACTTGTCTTATTTTAACCCAGGATATGAGAGGGGCTGGCGTGCCCCTTTCGATATTGCTATGAGACTGGTAGGGAAATCCAGCCCTTGGAAGTTTCTTGAAGTTCCAAGTTGTAGGTCATAGGACTCTGGCATCACGATGCTTTGTGTTCATTCGCACAAATACAGACCCCTGAAGCCGGTTCTGACATGCCTCAACTCCCACATATTTCCTTAAGGCTGGCATTTCAACCCCAGGGTGAGCACTGGGGGACAGTCCGGCCCCCGGCTGGTGGGTCGCACACCTCTCAGCGTGAGCCCCGGCCGGTGCTGCCCTGAGCATCCCCTGGCTGTGGCTGGGGACCAAGGCCCCAGACCCAGAACAGCCACCGCCCACCTTCCTCTCCTCTTGAGCCTCCTGCCTTGTTTGCCAGCTAATTGGCACGGTCAGAGTAGTGGGTCACAGCGGGGCTAGCCCCTGTGCCAAAAGGGGCTGATGAAAACGGTGCTATCTCAGCAGAAAAGGACAGGAAAGAAAACTGCAGACTGTCCCCTCCGCACGCCTCTGACCTGCTTGCGGGTCCCCAGCGCCGTAGGCTACATTTAGAAAAGCTCAGGGCTACCCGAGAATAGAGCGAGGTTCCCGGGTCGGGACTGGGCTGCAGAACTCTGCGCCCCGGAGGCCTCTGGCCGCGCCGAGAGCCCTCGGGGACCCGGGACGGGAAAACACAGCTGTCGCCGCCTCCCCAGGGCCGCTCGGCTCGCAGAGGACCCGAGCAGGCTGCCCCGGGGCGGGGGCCGCGCCGCCCACTTTTACTTTTGCTTTCCCGGGGTCGGCGCGGCCCGGGCCCGGGCGCCTCTCGGCCTCGCCGCGGTGGGGAGGCCCCGGCGCCGAGGTCTTCCCAACGGGCCGCATGCTCCGCGGAGGACGGCTTCTGAGCGGCCGCCTGACTCCCTCCGCGCTGTCGCCGACCCCCGCCTCGGGAGCCACGGGGCTGCGAAGCGGCTGCTGACCCGGCTGGGTTTATGGACCGATAAAACCCACCGTAACCAAACACGCGCCGCGCACTGCTCCACTCCAGCGCGCCCGGGCCCAACCTGGCCCCGGCCGGGGCTCGCTGCTCTGCACACACGTGGGTGCCCCCATCGCGTTACAACACATTGGGGTGCAACTTCCTGACCCTCCGAGAGCGGGTCCCCGGCGGGTCGGGGAAGCGAGCGCGCACCCACAGGCCGCGGCCGGGAGCCCGGAGGGACGGCGAGGCCCCGGCTGCCCCTCCGCGAGGCCTGCGGTGCAGGGCAAGGGGGCCGAGCAGGGCCGCGGGCACCCTCTCCTGGGTGGATTCCTAAAGAGCTCGGCCCACCGCCTGCCCCGGCAGAGCCCCCCCAGGCCCGGCTGGGCCTGCACAGCCTCAGGGGGCCGCGGCCAAGCGAGCGCGCCTCTACCCGGGCCCCACAGGGCGCCCGCGGCTCTCTCGGTGATGCCAAGAGGGCTGGGGGGATAGAATGTTCGAGAGAGGCGGGAGCCAGGGGGCGAGGGGAGGAGGGACAGCGTCGGGACCTGGGCAGGGCCTCCCAGCGCCTTCCCACTCAGCCCAGGGGTCCCGCGGGTCGGGCACCGTGAGGGCGCACGGGGAGGGCGCGCGGCCGGCCTGCACGGCCTGCTCCAAGACAAAGAGCCGTCGCTGCAGGCCCCGCGGTGCTCAGGGCTCGGGGTCTGGGGTGGGACCTGCGCGGCCTTCTGGGGCCCACATCGCTTCCTGAGCGGGTTGGTTGGCGGCTGCTGCGCCCTCGCCGCTGGCCGCAGAGCCTGGGTTCAAGTTAAGAGGGGACTGCCTGGAGTGTGTGTGTGTTTGAAACCTCTGTGAGGGGAGAATGGAATCAGGAGCAGCGTCCTCTGTATTGGTGACTTGTTGAAATTCGCATAAAATTGAACAAGACTGCTCTCAGGGGGTGAGTCAGGCTAACCTCCTCTTCGGTGTGGTCCTGCCCAGACTGGCTTTGTTTGGTTAACCTCTGAGACCCGCATTTAAAGGCCTATTTGGGAAATTCCACCGTCAAGGGAACCAGGGTCTTTCGCCTTGTCTGGGTTTCCCTGTTCCCAGATACTCCCGCTTCAGGGACACAGGACCGTGGCCTGTGCACGGGGGACGGAGGGGAGTGTGGGCAGAGCACTGCCCAGGACCAGCGTCGGACCCTCTTTTAATCCGCAGTCCCTGGGTGCCTCAGAGAGGTTAACAGGAGGTTTATCTCCCCTCTCCCGATAATCCTGGCTAAATATTCAAATGTCCTCCTCCACCCCCACCCATTCCCCTCCCACCTTTCACCACCTTTGGCAAGTCAATAAATTTTCGTAATCTGCCACGGACACAGTTTTAACCAGCCACACAGCAGGCGGCTCGGTCACAGCAGGAGCCGCGGGTCCTGCTGGCACAGGACAGACCCCTGTGTCCCGAATGTGGGTCAGGGGACTCCGCAAGAGCTCCCCTTCCCGCCCCCCCCCACACACGCTGGCAATATTCCTCTCTTGTGAGAGATCCAGGGGCCCGCTCTGCTTTTCTCCTCTCCTCCCTCCCGCTGCACCCTTGCCCAGCAAACCTCCTCCCCCCCACAGAACATTCCCCATCGAGAGGTTTACCGCAAAACGAACGCAAATGACGGCAGAAGCAGCTAGACCTAGCTCCTTGGCCAACGTCCCCACAGAGCACAGCTGCCTTCTCCCAAAGCCGAGCCCTCCTCCCAGGCCCGCAGTGGGAGTATCTGGGAACAGGGAAACCCAGACAAGGCGAAAGACCTGCAGTGGGAAGGCAGCAGGGCAGGCGGCGTTGCACCCCCTCTTAGCAGGCGGCGGTTCTGGGGGCCCGGCTTCAGGCCAGGACTAGGGGAGGCCAGTAAGACTCCAGCCAGCTTCCCACCCCTACTGCCCAGTGCCCTCAGACCCCAGGCTGCGGCGCCCCAGCGGGAGGGGAGGCCACGCGGGGCCTGGGGCCCCGGGCGCCGACGCCGCTCCGGGCCGCGCCGTTACCTGAGAGGTCGTCGCGGGCGTTCTGGTGCAGGTAGCTCTGCTCCAGCGAGTAGGAGGACATGCTGGAGTGCAGGCCCGCGGAGGCGGCGGGGTTGCTGCTCGGCGTCAGCGCGGGTGGCTGCTTGAGGTAAGGCGAGGCGCCGGGCGAGCTCCAGTGCGCCGCGGGGCTCGTGTAGGGCGAGTGGCACTCGATGGCACTCGCCATGGCCGGCGACGAGGGCACGGGGCTGCTGCTGCTGTCCGGCCCGTAGTCTCCGCCGCCTCCGCCGCCGCCGCCCCCCGCGGCCGCGCCGACGCCCCCGGGCCCGGCGGGGACCGGGCAGCTGGCCATGTAGGTGGAGCCCGGGTTGGGCGACATGTGCGGGACGTGGTGGTGGTGGTGGTGGTGCGGGTGCGCGTGGCCCGGGGCGCCCGCGCCCGCCTCGTAGCCCGCGGGCATCATGTCGAGGCCGCCGTAGCCGGCCTGGCCGTGGCAGGCGAGCGGCGCCGACGGCGGCGCCTGGAAGTCGAAGCCCTGGGGCAGCAGCGAGGCCCCGAAGCCCAGGCCGCCGACCACGCGGTGGTACATGGGCTTGAGCGCCTGGCACTTCCGCCTGAAGCCGCGCGGCCGGCGGCGGAACGAGCCCTCCTCGAACATGAACTCGCTGGCCGGGTCGATGGTCCAGTAGTGGCCCTTGCCGGGCCGCCCGAGGCCCTTGGGCAGCTTGATGAAGCACTCGTTGAGCGAGAGGTTGTGGCGCACCGAGTTCTTCCAGCCCTGGTAGGCGCCGCGGAAGAAGGGGAAGCGCGCCTGCAGGAACTGGTAGATCTCGCTGAGCGTCAGGCGCTTGCTGGGCGAGCTCTGGATGGCCATGACGATGAGCGCGATGTACGAGTAGGGCGGCTTCTCGGGCCGCCGCAGCCCCGAGCTCGCCTTCTTGGCGGCCCCCGCCCCGCCGCCCGCGCCCCCGCCCGTGCCCTTGCAGGCGGCCGCGGCGGCGCCGGCGGCGCTCGAGGAGGCCGCGGCCGAGCCGCAGGACGCGGCCGCCGCCGCCGCCGAGGCGGCGGGGGTCTCCAGGGCGGCGGCGGGCGGCGGGCTCCCCAGGGCGGCCTGGAGGGCGCCGGGCGCCGGGCTGCACGCGCGGCGCAGGGGGGCCGGGGGGCCGCCCTCGGCGCTCATCGGGGTCCCGGGCGCGGCGCCGGGCGCGGGGCCGGGAGCGGGGGCGCCCGCGCGGGGGGCGGGCCGGCGGCCGGGGGAGCGCCCTAGCCCGGCGCCGAGCTGCGGCCGAGGCTGCCCGGGGCCAGCGCTCCGGCGGCTCCTCGCTCAGCGGCGCGGGGGCTCCTGGCGGCGGCGGCGGGTCGGAGGCAACGCCCGGCGCATCCCGGCCCCGGCCTCGGGCCCTCGTCGAGCCCGGCCTCCCGCCTCGCGGAGCGCCAAGTGGCCAGCGCCCGGCTGCGGCCGCCGCGAGCAGGGACCGTGGCCGGACCCGGGGGACGCGCTGACGTCCCCTTCAGGAGCCCTCGGCGCTCTGTCTCTCGGACTTCCTCCCTCCCTCGCCCTCCCCCGGCGCCCTCCCTCCTCCCCCCTCCTCCCCCGCCCTCTCCGCCCCCACCGCGCCCTGCCCCCTCCTCGCGCCGCGCCGCTGCGGGGAGGGCGCCTGGCCCGGGTCGCCCGCCTCCCTCGCTCCCACCCTCTGCCCCCCGAACTGGCGGCTGGCCCCTCGCTTATCTCTTGCCTCGCTCTCCAGGGTCCCCTATGCCTTTGACTTCTCTCGGCCTCTTCCTGCACCCTCTCCCTTTAAGCGAAGGAACCACAGACTAACTCCCTTTTTTTGTTGGTGTTGGGAGGACGACCCCCATCCCCAGCAAAACTCGGCCACCTATCTATCACTTTCTGAGATCTTTTTCCTTGCCCCTTACCGCACCCCCGCTTCGCATCCCAGAGAGCAGCCGTGGCTGCCGGGAGGACCAGCCCCTCCTCCTCCTCCGCTCCAAAGCTTCCCCCACCCTCCACCCGGCGAGCGGTGCAGCCGCTGCAGCCGCCGCCGCCGGCCCGGAGCCTCCTGCGCCGCCCTCCCCAGCGCCCGCGCGCACACCATTTGTCAACTGCATTTAGACATTGCAGCCCCCAGCACACGCCACGGTGCCAGACCCTAAAGGTAACGTGCCAATCCTCCCTCTGGCGGGGCCTGCAGCCTTGGCGGCTCTTCGTGAGCAAAGGGCCAGCGCCAGGGCGCCCCAGCGCTCGAGGGGTGCGCCGCCCCCCTCCCCCGGGGCGGATCGCGGGCATTTTCGGAACTCTGGAGTGGAGGGGTTTGGATATAGCTACCCAGCCAAGTTTTTTAGGGACTGTAGTCGAATGGGGATCATGTTTGCATTTGCTTCCACTTCCTTTTCGTTTTCCACATGTTTTGTTAAAAATTTAAAAAAAAAAAAAAAGGCCAAAAGTAGGCCGCCTCTGAGATAAGCTCTGTATTTGCATTCACTCCTGAAGGGTGTGTAACTGTCACTAGATTTGCATCCTTAGCCTCAAGGTTGCCCACGGTAACTCTGTGCCATATCTAAGCTACCTTCGGTGGGAGAGGAGAATACTGCGCTTCCGCTGTGGCTAATTCCTCTGCAAGTTAAGATTCAGGCTTGGCGAGAGGATGTGCCCTCAGGAGAAATCATTTCCAATGAGACCCGACAGTTAGTTATTGGATTACACGTGTGAGGAAGTGTAGTCTCACCAGGGACAGGAGCTGGGAAGTGGGAGGAGGCAAGCGAAGGCCTGGAGCTGGGGGCCACCGAGGGGCTCCGGGGGCCTGGGGTGGGGGCGGAAGGGAGGTGCTGCAGGCCGGCCACCACGGAGGCGCAGGGCTGGGCTGGGTGCAGCTCGGTTCCACCAGGAAAGGACCAAGGTGCAAGGGTGTGCGTGCTGCGAAGCCGGGGAGATGGTGTGTGCGTGAGTGTGTGTGCACGCGCAGAGGGGGGTGTGGTGATTCGGGAGGGGCAGCAAGAGCCTTGGGTGGAACAGAGGGGAGGCAGCCCCTTGGGCCTGGATCTGGCGCTGTCCCCAGGCCCCTGGCTGAGTGTGCTGGTGGGTCTGTGGAGGCAAGGGGTGGGGGGAGTGGGGAGAGAGGGTGGGGGCTGGGCTGGGCTGGCCCCAGACAGTGACCTGAAGTTGAGTGGAAGCAGGCTTTTTCCATCAAACTGCCTGGATACCACACACAGAGAGCAAGTGTCAGTTTACTGCCCTGAGCCGGGCTCCTTTTCCCTAAGCTCCACAGTAATTAGACAAAGAAAACCTAAATTAGCTGAACAGGCGTCGACAGCTTCCTCCAGAGCACCCCTGGTACCTACAAGGGAATGTGTCCGAAAATGGCTTGATTGTAGCTGAGAATCAGCTAAAAAAACACGGCCAAACCCGAACTCAGTTTACCACTCATTTCTGATAGAAGAAAAGAAAAGAAAAGAAAGTAAAAGAAACGGCCTGCTTTTCCCCAGATGCTGAGGGTTTGCTTGGGTTGGGGTGAGGGTTTGCATTGTTTCCAGTTTCTAAGAATTTCTTTCTGATCTGGTGAGCACTTTTGAGGGAACAAGTCCCCCTTTATATCATGGTATTTTCCCCTCTTCTCTTTGCCATTTTACATGGAATGGCTTAAGATTAACTAGCTAAATATGGGATCAAATCCAATGTGGTCACTAAATCAGTGCTTAAAGTGTCTGAAAAAAAAATAATGATTTGTGTAAAAGAGAAACTGGAGTGGGGAGGACAGTTGTCTAAAGAGAGCTCCAGCAGGACAACTTCAGGGTCTGTGTGTTTTAAACAGGAAGAAAATGGTCCCAGCTAAGAAGCCGTCCCCTCATTTGTGTGTGTGGCGGGGAGAGTGGTGATGGCAGAGGTGATGGCGAATAGAGTTTTGGGAAAACCCAGCAAGCCGCTCTCACTGCCACTCTGCAGCGGGTCCGCTCGGACCTGGTGCTCAGTGTATGCTGGGTCTTAGAGGTGTACCTGCTTTGAGAGCAGGCCCTGAAAGATTTTAGGACCCGGAGACTGAAGAAACTTAAAACCCAGGCAGGGCCAGTGATCGCCCTCTATACCAGGAGTTTCAAACTTTTTTGGCTCCTTTTGCAAATATGATGACAGCTGGAGAACCTGCCTCAGGCAATACCCCACTTTGCATGGGATATTAGGGGGTGCAGGGACCTCTGGCTGCTATAGTCAATGGGGAGAAAACCCCACTCTACCTATTTTTCAGCTTATTCTACCTATTTTTCAGCTGGTTAAATTATCAGGGATTTTTTTAGGGCTCCCTTCCCCATCCAAGTGACAATGAACACATTTTCCTTAAACTCTCTAAACTCGCCAGAAATGCCATTTCTAGTCTGGTTTGGGTAGGCAGAGGAGAGAGATGAGGGCACCAGCCAGGGAGAGTTGCTACTGGCTTGGGACTGGCAGCGCTGGGAAGATGCAGAGGTTGGTTTCCATCTCGGAGGAACGGTTCCTCCCCAAAACTCCTTCTTAGGGACCCACTCTTTTCCATGATAACTGTTTCCCTGACGTAGAGCACCAGGACGCACACAAGGCAGCTGTGCCTGCTTATCATAGACCTCTGCACACATCACGGCCTAGAGACTAGCATCCTCTTTTGCAAGCGGGGAAACTGAGGCCGGGAACGACTTGCCAAAGGTCACACCTGGGCCAGGTCCTGGGGGTGCAGATTGGGTGCTCATTCCACCAGATTGCCGCAAACCCTTTCTGAATTGTCACTTGGGTCCCTGAGGTCTACAGATCTCGTGGGTAAGAGTGAGTGTGACAGCACGTTATGTCGAATTCTTTATTCCTGGCAAGAATTTCGGTTTCGCAGACAGCGCAGGAGGGGTGTTGGTCTCTGAACCCAGGCCTTCCTTAGGACGCCTCAGTCCGAGGCACCTCCCCATGGTGGAGCCTTAATAGAACAAAGATCGGGACTTTTTTTTTTTTTCTTAAGGGAAGGAAAGGTATGGTTCCTTTAAATGACTGTAGATTAGCCCAGGCCTCCCCTGGTGAACCAGAAATGCAGAGCCTCACCATTCTCCTAGGGTGGACCGTTTCCGTCGCGGATTCCTTTCCCGCTCCAAACCCTAAGGTCCCACCCCCGCTCCGGCGCGGGGGGAATGTCAGCTTCGGGGAGCTTGGGTTTCTCCGATTTTGTTCTGTAATCGGCGTTTATTCTAGGAAATCGCTTCATTTATTGCGGCTTAAATTCGATGTTCTGAGCATGCTTCCTCTGCTTCGTGGGGTTTACATGAAAAGGTTTAGACTAAATCGGTTACCGGCAGAAGAGACGGGCCCGCACCGACCACGTTTCCGGCCCTCCCCGGCTGGTACTTGGCGCTCTGCTGTCCCGCGTCCCCCCCCTCCCTCGCGCCTGGGCTCTGGGGGCCGCCAGCCGCCTTCCCAGTCAAGTCTGAGATGGACCAGTGCTTTCACCCTGTGCCTAGTGTACAAAGCTTAAGTGTTTGGAGGATTCGCCAACGCCCGCGAGGCCTTTCTAGATGCGGGCGTTGGTCCCGGGGAGGTCCGTGTGTCTGAGAAAATGTTGGAGGGATACCAGCCAACCCACAGGCCTCTCGGGACTTTTTATCTGAAAATTCGGCCCTGGAGCAGCATCAGAAGCCCGCGCCCGGGCTGGGATTGGAGAGGGGACCGTGGCCAGGAGGGCTAGCAGGCGGAATTTTACACCCTTTCCCGCGTCTGCGCTCCTTCCTCAGCCCCAAACCCCAGACCTCCGGGTTTGCACACCAGCCACCCAATTCCAAGTGTTTATTTGGGCAGATTCTTCCGGTCTCCAAAAGCCTGTGTCCCGGGAAGGGCTCATTTTATAGCTACCTTCCTGAGAGATCGCGGGCAGCCCCACATCTCCTGGGCCTGGCGGTAGGCATGACCGGGTCACCAGCTAGGCTCGGTCTGAGGACGCTTTGGGGAGGGCTGAGAAAATGGTCCAGCCTCGCAGACCCCCTCCGCCGTTTTCCGTCTCTGCACTCGCCGGATTGGGAGGCCACGGTTTTCACTTCGGTGGGGAGACCACAGCCTTGGGATGCTCCCGGGAGCAGGCCCCACCTGCTCCGGTCCCTGCGGGGGAACCAGGCGTAGCACCGCGAGGGCTGCGACTGGCCTGCGGCATCGCCTGCGCCCTGCTGCGGTTGTGGTGGGAAGGCCAGGCGCTCGGAAGGCAGGTTTCCCTAGCAGGGACACAGCCCGCCTAGAAGGCAGCGCTGGTGACTGTGGGAAGAGGAGAAAGGGGTCACGGTTGGAACAGGGACTTCTGTGTCCCTCCTAAGGGGACAGGAAGGAAAAGACTCCCAGCGGCGAAGGAACACAAGTAGGGAAGACCGTGCCACCCGTTCAAAGTCTCGGGAGAAAAAGGGCGGAAGCGAGTCTGAGTGGTGTCACCCCTCAGAGGCTTTGGTATCCATTTGTGCTCTAGAACAAAAGCGTTCTAGAGGGGCCGGGGGCCGGTGGGAGCCGGGCTGGGCCTGGGGGGCGGGCGGCGCAGAGAGCCCAGAGGACCGCGGGACCTCGATCCGCTTCCCTGCGTCCGCGCGGCTGTGCCTCGGCCCTGGGTGGCTTCACGCCCTTCCCTCCCCAATGACCCACCTCCCGGGACTCGAGGGTCAATGGCTCGGCCTCACTCGCACGCAGGGCAGCGCGAGCGGGAGAGCCGGGCCCACCCTAGAGGCGCCTCGGGGACAGCGCGGGCCCACAACTGGCCGTAGGAACGCCGAGGACCGCGCGGGAGCCCGCGCGCCTGGGACCACCGCAGAGCCCCCTCGAGAAGCCCGAGGGCCGCAGGCTCCCTGGCGTCCCAGCCGGGGCCCGGGGCGGGCTCGGCCCCTTGCCACCCCCAGGCAAATAAATATGCGCGGGGGCGGCGGACGTGGCGGAGCGCAGGGCCCCGCGCGCTCGCGGCCGTGGTGAACTTCCCGGCGCATCCAATCCCGCCCGCCCTCCCCGCCGAGCTCAGGATATGGGGCGCGCTCGCAACTCTTCAGTAAAGGAAACATCGCCCTTCCAAAAATATAAATCAGCTGTGACGTCCAAATATTTCTTTTGTCCTCCAGCATCCTCTGCGGGGATAAATAAAACGCGCTCGGCGCCCAGAGCCCGGCTCGGGACCTCAGGGCGCCCAGACGCCGCCTCTTAGAAGCGGTCTTCAGGGAACTCTCCCTTCCTCCTCTTCATCCCCCTCCCCCGTTCTCTACCCCATCTCCCCCCACCCCACCCCGCAGCCTGACTGTCCGCGCCCTCCCTAAGCAGGGAGGAAGATCGCTTCCTGGTGAAAATCCCCAGGGAACGCCTCCTCGGAAGGGGCCGTGAGGGCACGTCGGTGATGGCCCAGGCGGGAGGACCAAACAGACCCCCGGCTCTCAGGGAACACCCCGGCCGGGCATCCTCCACGGGTTCAAGCCCCATAGCCGCCCCTCCAGGCCAGCCTTGACCTCTAGGGAGCGAGCGGGCGGCTGCGCCACGCCCGGCCGGGGTCCCGCACCGAGGGCAGTCTTCCCTTCCAGGCAGGTCCGGGGAGTCCACGTGCGAGGCTGGGGGGATCCCGAGCGGGGCATCTCTGAAGTCTGCTACTACGTGAGGGAAAAGAAGAGGGCTGCGCAGCCTCAGAGGCTACCGCCTGTCCCCAAGCTTGCCCCTTGCGGTTCTGAGCCTTTCACACCCGCCGAGATCTTTGAGCCGGGTCATCCTTACGCGCTCCCCACCCGCTTCTGTTCAATCTGAGAGAGATGAACAACGCTTTCGGTGGAGTCTTCGAAAAGAAATGTATTCTAAGGGAAACCGCACCCAGCGAGGGTAGCTGAGGAACTGGATGGAGCCTGATGGAGATTAAAAAAAAAGAAAAGAAAACAACAAACAAAAACCACACACACACACACAAAGAACTAGAGGAAAAAGGCTTGCTAGCGGCCTGGAGGTGCGTCCTGCACCGATTCTCGTTCCCTGCCTGCTTCACATTTAGTAGCTGGGAGGAGACCAGGTTTCCGTTAGTGTGATGAAGCGTGCGCCCCCACCCATAAAGCAAATAGCGCCCGGCACCCACGCGGTGCGGCCTGGAAGGCGTCAGTGGGCCGAGGGGTCCCCACACAGAGAAGGCTTTGAGAATACCCGACCCCCCACGTGCCCAGACCCACTCATTCCTGCTCGCCCCAATTGTCAGGACCCCTCCGCCCCCGACCCTTGGCCACGAAGGTTCCGTTCCAGGCCTGGAGCCCCCAGGCTGCCCAGTAGGGCTGTTTTCCAGGCCCCTCTTTTCTCCCGGGGGGAGGTTTCTTTATTGATGAGCTGCCTCGAAAACCCCCGCCCGAAATGTCCCAGAAGGATTTAGACAATCCATCACCCACCACTTCAAAAATGCTTCCTCTCTTTCAAACACAATCCTCGCACACCAGACGGGCTGCGGTGGGGAGGGGCGCGCACTTGAAAAGAGAACAGCTATATAATCAACGTCAAAGCCATCCCCGCAAACTTTCGGAAACAGGGACTCGGGCCAAAAATCCCTCTAGATGATTTACGCACCCCCCTCGCCCTCACCCGGTCCCCACTCGCCTCTCCCCGGGGCCTGCGATCGCGTGGCTGGCACAGCCAACGCCCTGCCCGCGCCTGGTTGAACCTCCACGCATTTTGTATTGTAGGAAAAAGCGTTTTTCATGTTCGATCCAGGGGAAAAGGAGTCTCTTGAGACTTGGTCGCGTTCTCCTGGCTGGTGGAGAGAGCTGAATTGAGCAGGCCGGAATGAATGTTCCTTTCCAGCCCTGCGAGATAACCCCAGATGCGCGGGCTCCGCAGCTGCCCCTTGCGCGCGTGTAAAGAAAAGCGGGAGTTCCTTTCGCATCCGCTGGGTGGCGCCAAGCTCTCGGGAATAGCTGCCGCTGGGCTGCCGGCCGTGCGGTTCCCGAGCCCGACCGCCAGGCGGTCAGACCCCACCCGCGCTTTCACCGCGTCTGCGCCCCGACCGGGGGTGCCCCCAGCCTCCCCTTCCAGGCCCAGCCCAGGCTTTCTGCTGCGCGGGGTTTAGCCCCCAGGCGCACAGATGCCTTCTACTGCGGCGGGCCACCTTAGGACACATTCTGCTTTTCCTACCCTCCTCCCTGTTATTATACAAACAGGAAAATTAGTCCCGTACTTGGTACCCCTCTGTTGAAATGCGTGCGGAAAAAGTCAAGATGCGATTAAGTTATTTTGGTTTCCTGAAGCTAGGGGCAGGGGCGCTGTGCTTTCAGTTTTTGAGTTTCATCTTGAGCTCCTGGAGCGCTCCTGTGGTCCAGAAGACACACACACACACACACACACACACACGCAGCATCTGGAGACCGCGGTTCTGATTCTGAGCCGGTGTCCTGAGAGGCTCTTTCCTTCTCGGGATCTCAGTCGTCTCATCTGCGGAGAAGTTCCAAGACAACTTTCTTGTGTCTAGTGTCTACAGCGGCCGAGAGACAACCTTTGACTTTTATTAATTTTCACTCCTTTTAACTAAGGGAAGCCTTTGCAGCTCCGGGGGGAAAGAAATCCTGGTCCAAGTCTGTAAGATAAAAGAAAACTTTAGGAGTCATTGGGGGCAGCCGGCTTCAAAGAGGAGACAACCGACAGGGGAGGGGCGGGTCAGATGAAAAAAGGAAGGGGGGCTAGTTTGGGACTCCAAACCAAGATGCTGCCCTTGAGCTCTGGCTCTGCAACATGGTCTCTGAATGAACTGTCTCTGAGTGAGACAGAAAGACCTTCTGCCCTGTAGTTGACTTTAAAAAAAACCCAAAACACTCTAAAACTTACTTTAGGTGGAGGTGTAATTTACATAGAATAACAGGCATTCAATTTAAGTAAAGCGGATGAGTTATTATTTTATCTTTTTATTGTGAAAAGCTTCATAACACACAGAGTGGAGGGGATAAACGCTCACATACCCATCCCGCAGATTAATTATTAAGATTTTGCCACCCTTGCTTCAGCTATTGCCTCTCTCTTTATATTTTTATTTCTTGCAGAAGAAATACTTTAGAGTAAACCCCAGACTTGGCCCCCCCACACACACACACCCTGCCACAGGAAAAAATCCTTTTAAAAGCACACATTTTTATTCCACCCTGTGCCCTCCAGTTCAGGTCTGGCTTTCTCATACCCAGATTACATTTAGATTCAGACAAGCACTTATTTCTTTGGGGAAGTTTGGAATAGGGCTGGGAAGTGGTCCTGGATGTGTGTTTCACAAAGAGAACCCTCAATTCTGGTGCCTACCTTCCCCCATTGCCAGGGGACTTCAAACCCCCAGTTTTTTGGCTTTCCTTCAGCTGCTGGGTCTGTCAAGAAGACTGAAAAATACCTTTTCCACCCACCCTCACTCCCTGGCTGGGATGGGTAGCTGTGAGAGCAAGCTGCAAAGAGGAGGGTTTCTTTCTGTTCAGTTGTCATAGAGGTAGCTCCACACTTCTTCCATAAAAGTGCAGACAGATATACATACAGAATATATTTTTTTAAGATAACATGTGTCTTTTGGCAGTATCTATGTATATATGTGCGCTTCTGTGTGTGTATCAATGTAGCCTATTGTTTCCAAATCGTTTATCCAGAAAGATCTAGTAAGGAACTAAATTCTTTCCTATTGTTTGAAAGTGCCGCGGGGCGGGGGTGGGGTGGGGGGTGGAATAGGCTGGAAGGCCGAGGGGTCCTGGGGGAGAGGACAGGGGAACATGGATTGGAGCCTTACCCCCAAGTCACCAGGACCCTACAAATATTCCACAGGTACGTGTTGGTTGATTTGTCTGATTTTTTCCCCCTGCTCCCCCCAACAGGACGTGCTGACATCCTTGGCGGCTGCCTTATTCTCACTGCAGCCACGGAAAGATGAATGGGGTCGTTGAGGTCAGAGGCTAGTACTAAATTACAGTTTGACGACTTGCGCCTGCTCCCGGTGACCTTGGGTAAGTCACTTGTCTCTGAACTTTAGTTTTTATTTTTTGTAAAGTGGGAATAACAATAATAAAATAATCCCTCCCGCGGTGTCTGTAAAGATGAAGTCAGGTCATTGTTGCGAAAACGTTGTTAGCATTCTGACATATACAAATTTAGACCGTAAGACTTGGCCCACTCCATCAAAAGCGCTGTTTAGGTTTCAGACGCTCTTGAACTCTCCTGTGTCCTTGGGATCTGTCATTCTCTGAGCAGCCTCTTAAACGCGCGCGTTCGCTCCTGGCCTCACTTAGGAAAAGACCAATCTACTGTCTACAAGTTTAAACCCACTCCAGCGGGCTCTCACGGTGTGTCCCGGCTCTGAGTGGCGCCCCGGGGCTCCAAGCAAAAGGCCTTCTCGGGGACGTTCCTCCCTTGGTCGCAAGACCACGGTCCCTGGAGGGACCAGCCTCGTTCGCAGCACCCGGGCGGAGACGCGCGCCCGCGCAGCGCTGTGCGGAGGTGCTCGCCGGCCGGCGCGGGATGCTGTGGCTAGCGCGCGGTGCCTGCGTGTGTGTGTGCGCGCGCGCGCGTAGCTGAGCTGGGCTGGGCCGGGGGGGGGGCGGGGGGCCCATTCGGGAGCAGAAGGCCGGGACAGGGGAGAGCGTCAGTTATCTCCAGCCCGAGAGCCCAGTGAGCCTCGCCGAAGCGCCCGCGTAGTAAGTCGCTTTACACTGGGAGCAAGGGCGATGGCCCATGCGTAGGACCTGGGCTTGCTCGCGGGTCCCTGCGCCCCGAAATCCTACCCGGGGAAACCATGACTACGCCGTCAGGACACTTGCCCGCGTGCCGCGGACGGGCGGCGAGGGCGCCTGCGAGTTAGCGCTGCTACTTACGGACAGTGTGTGCCCGCCAAGCAGCCCCCCCGTGCTGTTGATTGCCCGCGGGTATGTACTTTTCTCCCCGCATCCGTATCTGCAAGAGACCAGGCTCTGGACCGCCTGGGACGAGGTGGCAGGGTGGGCGGAGATCCCTCTCCACCTGCCCCCAGGGAGCCGGTAGCCCAAGTGCCCGCCAGGCAACGAAGGACCCCCGTCCAGCACCCCACTCCTTCAACCGCCGGGCTTGCAGCTCTGGCCTGTGAAAACGCAGCCTGAAAGGTGAAATGCTGAGGCTGTGAAAGCTCTTTGCCTTTACCTTGTCCCCGAGTATTCCTCATCCTCCAATACATCCTGCACTTACCAGCTATACGACCTGGAGTAAGTTACTTCATCTCTCCCGACCTCAGGAGGTTTCTATAATTGGGGTCGTGATAACAGCCGCTCCGTAGGATTAAAAGAGCTCGTGTGAGCGAATCGCTTAGACCAGAGGCCGGCTCCAGCAAAATGCTCAGGGGAAGTCGGTCCTGAGGCTGAGGGTGTGGATTGCGCTGACCTTGGCCTCGCGTGGGTCGTCGCGTCCGCACGCTTTCTTCTGGCCTGACTCCTCTCTGCGGCCCGCGGAACTTGGGGACAAGTGTGTCCCCCACTCCTGCCCCAGCCCCCAACTAAACTCTTGAGCTTTGTCTGAGCATTTGATTAAGGATTAAGGGCTAGAAATCGAGCAGGGAGAAGACGTGAAGGGCTGGAGAAGGAACCCGCGGGCTAAAGGCTCAAAGCCGGACCGCTGGGGCAAGAAGCAGGTGCATGCGCACGTGCGCGCGGGCGGCGGGGGCTGCTCCCCGCGGCTGGGGTTGCCGCGTGCTGGCGCCGTCTTACTCCCGGGAAAGGAATCCGGTGGTCGGCGTCGGACCTGACTTAGGGGCGCCCCGGTGTCCACTGAATGCTACCGAATTGTTTGGGGGGTACTGGCTGCTTCTGGAAGACGGGAGCTGCTGCGACCAAGGAGCGGGAGGATGGTCTCTCGCGGAGAGGGGTGAATGGAAACGCGGTCACCGAGGGCGAGCACTGCAGAAGCTGGGGATGGAAAGGCAAGCAACATTTTTATCTGGTGCCTTCCCTCCCCGCTACCCTTGGCCAGATTTGTCTCTGGCTAGGACCTGCCTCCAACTACTGTATGGGAAAGGCAGAAAATAAGCCATCATTCCTTGGCCTGCCCGCTTTCTGCATTAGATCCAAGCCGGCGTCTCACGGACCCGGGGAGGCGCGCCGGGCCGAGTGGGAAGGGCAGGCGGGCTCCTCAGAGGCGGTACCTGGCTTCGGGGTTGCTGCTCGGCGGCCGCAGGCGCGAGGCGCGAAACCTCAGGCAGCTGCCGCTCCCCGGCCCTGCCAGCTCGGAAGGCGTAGAGAAGGGTCTCGCGGAGGGCTGCTCCGCCGGACCAGGAGGTAGGAAATTCAAGCGGAAGTGACCTCCTGAACCTCATCAAATGCAAACGCCGCAAGAAGTTTTCTAAGGAAAGAAAAGCGGAAGGACGGGGAAACGGAGAAGCCCGGGGTCCACCTGAGGCTTGAATGGCTTTTTCAGAACTTCGGGCCCCTGGGGTTTGCAGGCTGCTCTGCGGTAGACCGAGTATTGGCAATGAACTTCGGATTTTCCCCTCAGGCCGGTGAAGGTACCAGCTGACTTCCTCCAATATGCATATATTACATATATAAACACCTTTGCAGTTTAATAGCCATCCAAATAAATCATTCACGTAAACTCTTATTCTTAAAACGAACTGGCACAAAAATAATTTTCCTTCTCCCGGGTCTTTCTCTCTCCACATTTCCTTCTCTTCATTCCTGCCTTTTGCAGCTAAGGTTTCACCTCCAGGTTCGTGGCCAAAGGGTTTTTATGTATAATTCTGCTGTCTGTTCTATTGTAACGTCATACAAGGCTGTTCCTATCGAAACACACACAGGATAGATTCAGAACTTTGTTTTCCCAATTAGAGGGAGAAGGTTTTGGGAAAGCAAACGTACCTTTTGTTTGATCCTCCTTGGTTGTCAGCTAGCTGCCTGTTGTTGAGTAGTGGCAATCTTAATGAGAGATGCAGCTGTGAGTAGTTCTTGGACTTTCTAAGACTGACCTATCTGATGAGCCATCCTATCTCTGGAGTTAAAATGTTATGAATCTGAGAAACTGAGTTGTTTCCATATGTTAGCTTTTCATTCAGCAAAAGGGTAGGCAGTGCTCTAAAGTAGTTTTTCCCTTGAAAAGAAATGCTGTTTGAGGCCATGAAGACATAAACTAAACCTCCAGAACCCAAGTAAGTGTGGAACCAAGTAAGTGTGGAAATTTACCCAGAACAACTGTGCAGGCAGGATTTAGGGAAGGAGGCTGGAGGAGGCACGAGAGGGTTGCTGGACTTTATAGATCCTTTGTAGAATCATGTCCATCTGAGTAAGGGACAGAAGGCATTTGGGGCCCTGCACTGGTGATAAAGAGAGAGGGCCAAGTAAAGAAAGGTGGGAGAGATGGCTTCTCCTTAGGGAGGATTTTCTGTCTGGAAAGCAGGTTTCAGCATCAACCTGCGATCTCTGGTAGGAGGCTTTGTGGAGGCAGAGGTTGCATGTTGGCATCAGGCAAAGGGAATCTACCTTAATGAGCCTGGCTAAAATTGAATTTTATCAACTTCTTGTTTTGGGGCTTCTACCTCTGGAAAATTTTATTGCAACTGGAGAACCCTCAAAAAAGATCTGAGACTGAAGACCTTCCATTTATTAATCGGGTTAACTAAAAATGCAGTTGAACTGTTGTGAATTTTATGGATATAGGCATACAATAAAAAGAAAAATAATATAGATGAAAAGGGTAGATAAGTATGACTAGAAGATAAAGTTTAGTCTCTTTTTTTAGTTTATATCTTGTAACATCAGCATGTATAAGTCCATAGTGATGTGAAAATAATAAAGTTTGGATGTCTTGAATTCACTGTAATTTATTTCTGATCCCTTTCTAACTAGGAAATTATTTTGAGGTCCAAATTTCATTCATGCCTGGAATTTGGATGTCTTAATAAAGTGAAGATTAGAGTTTGATAGTGTAGGTAACATACGCCTTAAAATATTTTTCCTGACCTTTTTCTTCAAGTTTTTCTGATAGACTGGCACAGTCCAATTTACTTTTGTGCCATGATTTAAAAGTACAATTTCAGTTGAAGAGAGTAAAGGTAATCATGTTACTCAAATAGTGCGGTTCTTTTGTACCAATAAAGTTACCTTCAAGTCTGCCATTTATACCATTTATACTATCTCTTAAAGCTACAAATATTATTTTAAGGAAAGGATTAAACTATCAAAATTTAAATTTTTAAAAATTTTAAATTACTTATTTTTAAATTAATAGATCACAAGGAATTAAAAAACATAAAAAAACAAAAAACGTAAGAGGTTCCCATCATTTTTGTAAATTGTATTTTTTAGAAAATATTTACATCACACACAAAAAGTTACACTAAAAAATATAAGAGGTTCCTGTATACCCCCCAATCCCCCCCACCCCACTCCTCCCACACCAACAACCTCCCTCATCATTGTGGCAGCCTCATCGCACTCAGTGAACACATTTTGGGGCACTGCTGCTCTACGCAGATAATAGTTTACCCTGTAGTTTGCACTCTCCCCCAATACATTCAGTGGGTTATGGCAGGGTATATAAAGTCCAGCCTCTGACCCTGCAATATCATTAAGGTAACTCAAAACCCCAAAAATGCCCCCACATCACATCTCTTCTACCCTCTCCCTGCCCTCAGCAACTACTGTGGCCACTTTCTCCACCTCGATGCTAAAATTTCTTCGATTACTCTTCACAATAGTTTTATGGTAGAATATCAGGAAGTCCACTCTAGTCCATTCTGTGGACCCTGGGATGGCGATGTCCCCTCTACCTCTAGATCAAGAGGGGGCTTTGATTCCACATGGATGATGGATGCAATTCCTCTGCTTACAGTTGTAGGCACTCTTGATTCCCTGGTGTGGTGGTTGACCATCTTCACCTCCCAGACAGCTGACCTGGGTAACACCAAGGAGCTAGAGAGTAGGAGTTGCCGCTCTGCTGAGGCTCAGGGCCCAGGTGGCACATGGACAGTCCAGAGATTCAAGTCTCCTGAGTATGCACCATCCCTAGCGCCAATCACAGGTTCAGTAAAAGTGACAGAAGAGGCATGTGCAGAAAAGTCACATCTGAGTCCAGCTCCATCACACTCAGGAGCACAAATTCCAAAGTAGGGCCCTCTGACATGGCACAGAGCTCCAAATTCATCTGCCATGCTTATATAACCTGTGGATCTCCATAGCCTTCAGGAGAACCAGTACCTAGGATTGTATCTATTTTGGCTTTTTCTGGGGTCCTGCTGAGGTGTGCATAAGTGCGACCCCTCTGATGACCTCCCGACTCTTTTTGGAAGACTCTTAGCCATATCAACTCATTTGTCTTTGCCATTTTCCCCTTTTATTCAAGGTCAAAGAGCAGTTTTTAACACTTGATCCAACATGTAGGCTGAGATAATCTGCTAGTCTGAGTTGACCCTTCTATTCGAGGTCTCTTTCTAGTTACTTCTCCAGTTAGTGATGGTAGTAATCCCTTGGTGCTAGGGAGGCTCATCCCCAGGAGTCATGTCCCACGTTGGGGGGAAGGTAATGCATTTACATACTGAGTTTGGATTAAAGAGTGGCCACATTTGGGTAACATGGAGGCTCTCAGGCAGTAACCCTTAGGCACCCTACAGCTCTAGACCTAGTTCATATTTCAGGCACACAGGCTCCTAAGCATAGTCATCAGTATCAAGGGCTCATTATTGGACCATCCTTCCTTGTTGATCTTTGCCTTTGCACTTGGAGGATTATGGTTGTTCCATTGGGGAATGTGAAAGAGCTCCTCTGGGTGGGAACTCAGCACTCCCTCAGTTGATGTTTGTAACTGTAACTACTATAAACATACCCAACACACATCCTAACATATTTATGTTCCCTATATACTTGCCCTGGAGAACTCCCCTCTGACCCATGTTCCCCCCATCAATAACACCCCATACCAGAGTTCCTCCCCTGCCATAGTGGAACCTCTCTGTGGTCCAAAACTTCTTCAACAATGAATCCTAATATATTGCCAAATTCAATTAATAGGAAATTGAAATACAGCGATGGGTTTAAAGCTTAGAAATAGAATACACAGTAATTTAGAAATACTAAAATAAAAAATATAAAATGAAAAATATTATAAAGCTTTGTTTCTAATGTTTTACCTTTCATCACTGTAATAGGTGTTGCCCTGTATGTATAGTGGCAAGACATTTTCATTTCTTCCTCAGTGTCTACATCCTTTTTTTCCCCTAATTTTTAATTTTGTCTTTAAAAAAGTGTTAGATCACAGTAATTCACATACACAGTATAGGGGACTCCCAGATATCCAACATCAAACCCTTTTCCCAGCAATGATCTCTTTACATGTTCATGTTATATTTGCTGCAGGTGATGTGAAAATTTTGAAACATAGCTATCAAGCATGGTTCCATTTTGGTTTACATTATTGTTTATATTTTAGAATGTACAAATTTCTAAATTTTTAATTTCCTTATGGGAATTCTAAATTTTACTTTTGTTTTTATATCATAACATGCATTGCATTTAATTCTGATTTATTTCCTATTTTCTAGAAAATACAAACGATTTGGCAAATCTCCTATTAATCTTCATATTAACCCTTTAAAGAGAAAAAGGTAAACATCATCCCACCAACACTCTTTGAAACAAGGAAAATGGAGTCATTGGAAGATTACAAGAACTCTGAGGTCAATACATTTTGACATTTTCATAAGAATCAAAATGGCAATGCCTTGCTACATTAAGAGAATTTTCAAAGTGTGTGTTTCTTTGGTTTGCTTGGCATCTCCTTCCTTCTACTGGTGACAGTACCTCCATGTCCTTAGGGAGAACTCTCTTCCACCCACTCAGTGTTATACTGATGTAGTCACACTGACACCCTTGGTCATGTGATGGGTATGTGACCTGTGCCTGGCTTTACTACCCCATCCTCTGGCCGCAGTAATTGGCCAAGTACAAGCAGGGGTCAACCTCCATCACTTAGAGTTCCCTGGGATGGTTAGTATAGATAAGAGAGAGGCTCACTCTTTATCACTTTCTGTGGCCATCTCATCACTTCCCTAGCTCCCAGGGAAGCCTATTTTCAAAAGAAAAGGATGGTGCTAGCATTGGAAAGAAGCAGAGAAGATAGAGTGTGAGCTGACATTATCGAAGGCTGGGAGCTGCCCTGGAGTTATTTAATCAGTCAATTCCTTTGTTCAACAAACATTTTTTTTGAATACTAGTCATTCAAACAAGCTAATACATAGACAAGAAAATATCTGGTGATAATAAGTATGATGATGACAGTACAACAGGGTGATGCTGGAGAGAGCTGGCAGTTGGGAGCTACCTTAGTTTGGGTGGTCAGGAAAGCCCCCTCTGGAGTGATATTGATCTGAGACCCAAATGATTCAGAGAGCCAGCTTTGGGAAGATCTGGGCCAGGTGAAGCAGAAGATACAAAGGTCCTAAGGAATGACCTTGGCATGTTCAAAGGAGTTCAAGAAGACCAGGGTGACTGGACTGACCTTCTGTATTCTAGGGGTGAATCAGTCTAGGGATTGAGAGCTAGTTGTTCAAAATGAGTTTAAGTTTATTGGCAATAAACTTAAATCAAGAGTGATGAATTCTGACTTGTGGGGTCTTCTGGATAAGACAGTTTCTCCTGCAACCACCCACCGTTCTGTTATAGCAACATGACTATTTACAGCATAATACAGATGGTTACACTGGTTATTTTTGTTGTTGTTTGTTTTTTAGGAGGTACTGGGGATTGAACCCAGGACCTTGTACATGGGAAACCAGTGCTCAACCACTGAGCTACATCCACTCTCCAATGAGGGTTGGTTTTTTCATTTGTCTGTTTGTTTTGTTCTTAGGGGGTACTGGGGATTGAACCTGGGACCTTGCACATGGGAAAGCAGGCAGTCAACCACTTGAGCTACATCATCTCTCTTACACTGTTTTTAACAGTACCTTGACCCCATTTTTTAAGGAGGTACCCACATTTTAGTGGCATACCCTTGTAGGTATGTTGACTTTCCCATTCCCATGGGTTTGGCTTAGATTCCTCAGGACACCCTCTCAAGCTGAGGAAATAAGGCCAACTTTCCCAAACTCTGCAGGCACTGATGTTTGGCTATGAATTATTATAGGTTAGTGACAGATTTTAGGAAATCCTTAGTAAGTTCAGCATTATTCAATCCGTGGCAGATAATGCATCACGACTAGGACACAATATGCTAGGAAAGGACCTGGAGTAGATTCAAAAGAGGGTCACATCTCTGATTAAAGGGATAAAGGAAGGCAATTATGATGAAAAGATCATGGTGGTGATGGAAATTGGGTTTGAGATGAATGAAGAGGGATTTTCATTGTGGTCTTCAAGTAGATGAAGGATTTATAGCTTCAAAATCAGAAGTGGTTTGTTGAAGTTTTAATCTATAGTGTAAGTGAACCAAAAGTGTATTGGTTAGGATGATACAGGCTGCAAGCAAAAGAAGTCCTTTTTCAAAGGGGCTAAAACAATAAGTGTGTTACCTCTTTGTTTTAGTTAACTAAAAGCTGACAAAAGCAATATCCCAGAAATGGGTTGGCTTTTACAGTGGGGGGTTATTAGGCTGCAAGCTGACAGTTTTGAGGTTGTGAGAGTGTCCAGATGAAGGCATCAGGCTCCTTCGGGTCTCAGTGCTTTCAGCTTCCTGGTTTCTGCAGCTTCCTCTCTCAGCTTCCGGAGGTCTCATTTCATGCCTCTGCACTCCACTGTTTCCAGCCTCTAGCCTCCAGGATTTTCTTTTTCAGACTCTGAAGGTTTCTGTCTGAGCTCCTGCTGCTCTCTGTATTCATCCCATTTATAAAGGACTCCAGTACGAGGATTAAGATCCACCCATGGCCATGCCCTACTGAAGTGATCTAATCAAAACAAAGGTCCCACCTACAATAGGTTCACACCTATGGGAATGGACTAGTGTAACCAAGGGTTAAGAATTAACAAATGATTATGATTACTATACTCTCTAGTATATTGTAGAAATGCCAAAAGTAAATACCTAAAATTACTGAAACTTGCTGAACTAGAATCCAGATGCCTTGATCTCTGATAATGATTGTAAAGCTATATAACGTTTATCTCGTGATTGCAAAAACCTTGTAACTGACCCCCTTTTGCACCCCTCTTTTCCTATCTTATTTTACGACTTTGAAGTTACCTCATCTCTAGACAGCCATTAATGTTTATTTATAAAGGAAACTGAGTCAGCCCAGAACTAACTCACCAAATCCCCAAACTATTTTACTAGGTGAAACTAGATCTAAACAAAATTGGCCTGCCTGACACGGGCAGTAGCTTCTATGACTAAACATGTAATTAATCTGCACATGCTAAATAATTAATCATCTCTAATTAATCAATAATTAGCCACTGTACTCATTAGTATAAACCTGCCTGTCTTTGGAAATCATTAAACTATAAGAATTATTGTAGTGTGAGGAGACAGATTTTAGGCCAATAGGCCTTCTGTTATCCTTGCTATGTGCTAGCTGTAAACTCTTTTTCTGTTTGAAACCCCAGTGTCTCAGGAATTGGGCATTTGAAGTCTGTCAAGCAGAAAAAGCCAAATTTGCTCAGTAACAGTAGAACAGTTTGGGAGCTGGTTTGTTACCAGCTCAGTGATGCCATCCAGGCCCCAATTCTGTTTTTCTACACTGTTAGACACAGAATCCATTACATCCTAGAACTTGTTTATGTCCTGGTTCTAAAATATATATGGGGAAAAAAAACTTCTCTTCCAACAGTGGAATAAAACTTCTCCCTTCAATGTTTTGATTGGGTCAGTTTTGGTTCCATCCTTCTTGGACATGCCACGATCTCCAAGGAATTGTCACTTGTAGATTGTCTTAAGCCTGGACCAGTCAAAGGCAGGTGGAGTGGAGTTGACTTGGACTCTTCAGATCACCCCTTGGACCTGGGAAATGGGTTCAATCTTCCCTGTGTCACATGTTCCCATGGGTCTCATGAGATGAACAGATGAAATCTGCATTCTTTAGGAAGGAGTTTGAGGGAATGGGTACAGAAGAGAAAGTGGGTCATTATACTAGCATGAGGGATTTGGGGAAAATACATGGAAGGATGATCTTACATAGATTTTTCTTTGTATTGTATTTATTTTTCTTTTTACTTCTTCTAATTTTCTTTTAAATGTGACATTAAAAAAATATGAAGTCCCCATATACTACCCCCACCCCCCCGCCTCCCACATCAACATCATTGTGGCACATTCACTGCACCTGGTGAATACATTTTGGAGCACTGCTGTACCACATGGACAGTGGTCTACATTGTAGTCTACCCTCTCCCCCATTCCATCCAGTGGGCCATGGCAGGACACACAATGTCCAGCATCCATTCCTGCAGCACCACCCAGGAAAACTCCAAATTCTGAAAATGCGCCCACATCATATCTTCTTTCCTCTCCCTACCATCAGCAGTTACCGTGGCCACTTTTTCCACATCAATATTACAATTTCTTCTCTTACTAATCACAATAGTTCCCCAGCAGAACAAGAGTAAGTTCACTCTAATCCATACTCTATTCCTCCATCCTGTGGACCCTGGGATGGTTATGTCTAGTCCCCCTCTACATCAAGAGGGGGCTTAGATTCCACATGGATGATGAATGCAATTCTCTTGCTTGCAGTTGTAGGCTTCTTGGCTCCCTGGTGTGGTGGTTGACCCTCTTTACCTCCCTGTTAGCTGGCCAGGATATGTCCAATAAACCAGAGGGTAGGCATTGCAAGTATGCTGAGGCTCAGGGCCTGGCTATCACATGGACAGTCCAGAGATTCAGGTCTCCTGAGTATACACCAACCCAAACACCAACCACAGGTCTGGTAAAAGTAACAGAAGAGGCATGTGTAGAAAGGTCATATCTGAGTCCTACTCCATCATGCTCAGGAACACAAATTCCAAAGTAGGGCCAACTGACATGGCCCTGAACTCCAGAGCCATCTGCCACGACCATAGAACCTTTGGGTCTCTGTAGCCCTCAGGAGAACCAGTACCTGGCTGTTTCTGGTACCCTGCTGAGGCGTGCATAAGCATTAACTCTCTGATGACCACCCGACTTTTTTGGAGACTCATCATCATATAAACTTATTTATCCTTTCCATTTCCCCCTTTTATCCAAAGTCAAAAAGCAGTTTTTTAACACCTGATATTACATGTAGGCTGAGATATTCTGCCAGTCTGAGCTGACCCTTTTAATCAAGGTCTTTTTCTAGTTACATTGTCAGCTGGTGTTTGGTAGTAATCCCTCGGCACGAGGGAGGCTCATCCCTGGGAATCATGTCCCATGCTGGGGGGAAGGCAATGCATCTACATGCTGAGTTTGGCTTAGAGAGTGGCCACTTTTGAGCAACATGGGGGCTCTCAGGAGGTAACTCTTAGGCACTCTGCAGCTCTAAGCTTAGTTCATATTTCACACACACAGGCTCATAATCAGAGCCATCAGTATCAAGGGCTCATTGTTGGACCATCCACATAGACGGTTTTTGAATATTGGAAGAAAGTAACATGGAAAGATATGGAATTTTTTCCTTTGAAATTATTGGGTTCTGTTTGTCTGAAATATTATCTCTGATCCTGCCTGAATGTGGAATCATGGTGTGGTAGGAGTAGAAGAGAGTACTTCTCAAAACTGCCCATCAGAATTAGGGTGCTGGTTAACACACAGATTCCAGAGCCTCACCTCAGAGACTGAGATGTAGGAGTTTAGGGTGAGGCCTAGGCCTTTCTAATTTTAAGCAGTGATTCATATGAGTCTGATGCAACCTGTCAGCTGAGCTCCATTTGGAAACCACTGGTAATGAATACAGAGTAGACATATTTTTTTGAGCACATAGGAAGCATTCACAAAAATTGATCATGTACTAAATCACAAGTCTTAATAAATTTCAAAGCTTTAGCATCATATGGACCATATTTATTCACCTCAATACAGTAAATTTATATATTTATAACAAAGACGAAGGATAGCTTAAAAAACATGTTTGGGAACACCCCCCAAAAAACTACAAAATACTGATTGAGTTTAAAAGGTTGTTGTGGGGAAGCAGATGTGGCTCAAGAGACTGAGCCTCTGCCTACCACATGGGAGGTCCCTGGTTCAGTTTCCTGGTGCCTCCTAAAGAAGACAGTGAGCTGGTGCAATGGGCAGGTGCAGAAAGCTGACACAAGATGATGCAACAAAAGACACAAGAAGAAAAACATAATGAGAGACATAACAAAGCAGGGAGTGGAGGCTCCCAGTGCTTCCTAAAGAAGACAAGAAAGACAGCAAGCTGATGTGACAGGTAGGCACAGCTAGCTGACACAATAAGGGATGCAACAAGAGATACAAGAAAGAAAGCATAATGAGACACAAAACAAAAGCAGGTAACGGAGTTGGCTCAAGTGATTAGGCACCCATTGGAGGTCCTGGGTTTGTTTCCTGCTACCTCCTAAAGAAACAAGGAAGATGAATAGACTCAGCAAGGGCAAACAACGAGGAGATAGGGAGAAATAATAATTTAAAAAACTTAAAAAAAATGTTATTGTGCGGAGAGGATGTAGCTCAAGTGGTTGAGCACCTGCTTCCCATGTACGAGGTCCCAGGTTTGATCCCTGGTATCTCCAAAAATCAAAACCAACCAACCAAACAAACAAAAACTAATTCTCAATGGGGAGCAGATGTAGCTCAGTGGTCTGGTACCACCTAAAAAAAAAATATTAGTCTGCCAAAGGGCTGCTGATACAAAGTACCAGAAATCTGTTGGCTTTATAAAAGGCATTTATTTGAGGTAAAAACTTATAGCTCCCAGGCTGTGAAAAAGTCCAATTTGAGGCACCATCAGATACACTTTCTCCCCAAAGTCAGCTACTGTTGATCCTGGCGTGTTGCCACGTGGTGAAGAAGGATAGCTGCTGATTTCTGCCCAGATTTCTCCTTCGCTCTGGGCTACTTCTCTCCCGTGCAGCTGCTCCACTTCTTCCCTGTTTCAGCTACAGGTTGGCATAGGGCTTATCTCTTAGGGCTTCCTATATCAGTCTTGGCTGTTCTGCTGTCTTTCCAAGGTTAGCTGTAAGCTATCAGGCAGATGGCTCATTGTTCCCCAGGTCCTCAGTCATTTGAGTCTTAGTGATTTTATCAGTAATCTCATCAAATTTAATTTGATTAGATTTAATTTAGTTGAATTTAATACAGTCAAAGGGTATCATACCCAGAGGAGTAGATTAGTTTACAAATATAATCATTCTCTTTTTAGGATTCATAAAATAATTTCAAATCGGCACAGTTATCATAAGGGGAATTATGAAATATTGAGTGCGATTGACAGAGAAAGCACTCCACTTCAATGTGCAGTGGACATACATGCAGGAACATTTATAGCTTTGAAAATAGTTATCAAAAATTAAGAAATAATGAAAACAAATAAGCTAAAATTTCAACTCAAGTAGCTAGAAAAAGAGCTGTAGGATAAATTCAAAGAAAGAATGTATTTGTCTAAGTTCTTAGAAACAACAGCTAGTTTAAGCAGAACATGCTTTTATTAGAAGATATCTAAAAGCTCTCTGCTTCCTCATGAGGACTAAAGCGACAGTTTTGGAAGTTATATCACCAGGAGCAACACCCAAACCACACTACAAAAAACAGCTCTGGAAAGACTCTACTGCTGGCTGCTGGGCACCCCTGTACACCAGAAACTCCATGACTAATGCACTACCAAAGAATAGTTTCTACGTCCCCCACACGGGTCAAGGAGGCCCAAGGTTTGAACTGCCGACCTCCCATGTTTTTTTTTTAAAGTGGGATTAAAAAATATGCAATAGGTTAAGTGATTTTTATCTATTCTCTAATACTTAAAATATTTGATAAGTAGTTATCATAGTCTTCATTTTTCAGACGAGAAAACTGAATTCAAGAAAGATGAAGGAACTTTTTCTCAGTCCCTCAGTTGTAAAGGATGTAGAAAAACTCAGGTTTTTCTGGTTACAAAGCCTTCATTCTTAACTACTGTTTTATTTCCCAGAAGATAGATCTATTTGACTAAATATATAAATTAAATATCTGAAGAGCAAAACCAGACTCAGAGTTTCCCAAAGAGTGTTCCAAGGAACAGAAGACTTTTAAAATTCTCTGAGGAATAAAACAGCTCAGCGATCAAAAAGTTGGGAAATGCTGGATTATGATTCCTCTCTTGGAGACTCATAGCAGATGTCAGGATGTTTAAGGCTTTGGGAATTATTACTGCAAAGAAACTGTTTAACTCTGTATAACATTCCAGGATCCAGTAAAGTAGTGTTTCAAGGAACATATTTTTGGAAATGCTGCCAAGCATTGTACCTCTTATTTCTGTTTCATGTTTTATTGCATTGGACAGAATATCTAGACAATGGTAATAATATTGGTGATAGTTGGTATTTTATTTTTCCCCTGATTTTAATGAGAATATGTTTAGTATTTCATCTGTAACTATGACATTGGTCATGCGTTATAGATAGATATAGAGATTATTTACTCTGAAAATAAGAATCCATTATTTTTCATTTTCTGACCTAAAGAATCAGAAGTAGATGTTGAATATGAAGAATCAGCTTCTTAAACAGGGGAAAAAATCAATAGGAACATATTATTTGAGGAAATGGGCAATATCTTTCATGAACTAAGGGACTGTTCCCAAAGTCCTGTTGTGGAACTTCCTCCTTACACTAAACAAACATGGGTCTCTTGAGAAGAGCACTAGGCTAGGAAAAGGCACCAGCGTTTTCTCCTGGAAGGGTGGCATTTGCATTTGTTTTCCACCTCTACCCTAAGCTAGAGAATAGGGATGGCATATTTCCTGTTCATCACTCATTCAAGAAATAGGTTTTGGGTGTCTCCTATGTACCAGGTGCAGATTTGGGTGCTGTGTCTCCAGCAGCATTTAGCATGTGGTGGTGCCTAGTAATTATTGCCTGTCCAAACCAAGTTTTAGAGAGTTGTCCTTGATGTGGTGCTCCTTGCAATCCCCCAAACCAATCACCATTAGTGTAGCAGTTTGATATGGTTCATGAATTCCAAAAATAGATATTGGATTATGTTTGTAAACTGGTCTGGATCTGAGCATGATTAAATTATGATTAGGGCTTTGATTGGACCATGCCAGTAGGGTACTGAGTCCCTGCCCCTTGGTGGGTGAGAACTCACAGATAAAAAACATGGCAAAGGACAGAATTAGAGTTTTGATGCTGGAGTTTTGACCTGGAGCCCCGGAAGTGAACACACAGGAGAAGAACACAGAGGAAGAGAGATAACTCCTTAGACATGGCAGAAGCCCTGGGGAGAGAGACAGTGCCAGTTGCCTGATAGTCTACAGCTGACCTTGTGGAGAATACAGAGAGGCTGAACCTGGAGAGAAATGAATCCCAGGAAGAGAGGAACCCAGGAAACCTGAACCCTGGCAGATGTTGGCAGCCATCTTGCTCCAACACGTGTCAAAAGACTTTGGTGAGGGAAGTAGCTTATGCTTTATGGCCTGGTAACTGTAAGCTTCTACCCCAAATAAATACCCTTTATAAAAACCACCCGGTTTCTGGTATTTTGCATCAGCACCCCTTTGGCTAATACAACCATCATGTGGTGATTTCCTGCTCTGCTCCCCTTCCACTCTGCTCACCTCCCCTTCCTTCCTGTCTATCATCTTAGCAATGCTGAGGATCTGCTTCATGTAGGCTAGGATGTGGATAAACATCTTTCCCCAGAGACATGCTGTAGATATCCTTGAGCCTCATACAACCCTGATTCTGATGTGGCATAAGTATTCAAAAAGGAACCAGGCAGGAAGTTTTTACTAATCTAGACACAGGGCCTTACTTTTGGCAGGAAACATCCTTGGTGATGGACTTGACCAACCTCAGGGAACTGACAAGGGAGTGATTGCATTTATACTTTAGAAGTCATTTTCTCACCACCAATTTCCTTGTCTACAAGTTTATGAGGCAGTAACTAGCCCCTCTGTGCATACTGAATTCTGACTTCATAGGTCTATGGCACTTAGAAACAGCGGGCTAGCTTTTATATTTACTTTTATTAGCAAGCATGCCTTGAGGCTAAACAACCACCCCATATTTCTATTATAAACTTCACTATGAATGCTCCCTGGCATTTGCCCTGTCTTCAGGGAGACCTTGGTCCAAGTCATTTCCTAGCCCCCTCCTCAAGAATTGTTAGAATGAGAGGCAGTGTGATCGCAAAGCACCTGGCTTGTACAGATGTCTTCAATTTTGGCTGCGGGTGCAAGGTGGCTTTTATGAGAAACTGTGTTCTGCTAATCGAAGAGGGTGACAGATGAAGGGCTCGTTGCTCTGGTCTCCTTGAGAAAGCCTGGGGATTTCTATTTTGCTGTTTGTTCCCAGCCTGGGACCTGTGAAATTTTGTAAATTTTATTTGAATGAGTGAAGACAGTACAAGTTGAAGGGGAGGTAAAAGGCTGTAAATTAGGAAGTATTACTTTTTAGTCTGAATGTGTCTTTTTTTGTGAGTTGGAAAAGATTTCAAAGGAATGAGGACAGAAAATGAATAATATTCCTGTGAGTGGATGAAGCCATACTTTATTACTTTATTTTTTGTTGTTGTTGTTGGCATCTCATTGTACTTTTTAAAAAAAAATAGAAGTTGTGAGTTTACAGAATAGTCATTCATAAAATATAGGATTCCCATATTATTAACACTTTCCATTGTTGTGGTACATTTGTAACAACTGATGAAAGCACACTTTTATATTTGTATTCTTAACCATAGCCCATGGTTTAATTTAGGGTTCACTTTTTGCGTAGTGAAGTTGCATGGATTAAAAAAAGATTATTCTGTTACCATATATACAACCAAACATTTTCCCTCTTTTAACCACATTCAAATATATATTTCAGTGCTGTTAATTATGTTCACAATGTTGTACTACCATCACCACCATCCAAAAGTTACCAAGACTTTTTCATTATTTCAAAGAGAGACTGTACATTTTAATTCTGAACTCCCTATTCCCTACCCCACCCCATCTCCTGGTAGCCTATATTCTAGGATTCTATGAGTTTGCTTATTCTGATTATGTCATATCAGTGAGATCAAACAATATTTGTCCTTTTGTGTTTGAGGGACCCACATGTTAGAACTGATGGTTATGAAGGCACAGAGGGCGTTTAAATGGTAAGATTTTCTACTATCAAACTTGGACCAAGGGTCTCTGAAGGAGAGGTGGGATGTTGGGTTTACCAATGTGACTCTAATTTATATCCACAAGGCAAAGATCCATCCAACTTAATCACTCTAATTTAAGGGGGCTTAAGGGAATCCTTTTATGGTTCTGCTTCATAGGGTCACAAAATTCACTGGCCACAAAATGCCCAGTAATTACACATAAACTACTTAGAATACAAACATTGGTTTATTTTGGAAGGGGCATAAATTCTCATCTGTCATCCTGTCTGATTTAATAGTGCTCCATGCTTAAAATATCACTCAGATAGCCTGTTTTGCAAGGCCACGACTTTAAAAAGGTGTTTATCTTCATTTTCAAATAGAAAGTGTGCGCCCAAGGGTCCATCGCCTAAGGATTACAATCCATTGGTATCTTCCTGAGGGCTGGTTTGGGGGCAGGCTAATCCAGGACTTCCGTTTCTCCAGAACTGGGGAAGGGGGAAGGATACTAGTCCCATCAGTGCTGCCCCACTGGATTTTTAGCTGTTCGCACGTTGAGTCACGTCTTTCCTACCTTGTTCCTCCCGAGATCAAAGCCCGTGGGGAGGTGTGGGGTCCCTGGTGCGTGGGTTTCTGCGCGCCAGAATGGTGTGGCGGAAGTCCCGCCATCTTTGTTCGGCAGCATTTAGCTCCGCCCGTCGCAACCACGGCGACGCAGGGGCTTCTCTTTTCTCGCGATATCTCGCTGTTCTCGTCCTTGCTTCAAATCTCCTGAAAAGAGCTCCCTTAAAAAATTCTCATTTTTCTCTCTAGTTTGGAAAGAACATTTATTCTTCAAGTTTGTTATTCCAAGGACCAAAGTCCTCCCCGCTTTGTTTTTAATACACTGGTGGAAGTTTGCTAAATTCTTTATTTTAAAAAAGAGCTTCCCTTGCCCCTGGGACAAAGAGAAAAGTGAAAAAAAAAAAAAATCAAAGGTTTCCTGCTTTTCTAGGTCACCACAATGTGAGTGTGAAGAAAAGATTTCCAAATCCTTTTTGATTGGAATGAAATTCGGGAGTTGGTCATCTGGCCATCGGAGGGAGGCTTCTAAGAGAACCTCACAAATCTTTGGATTTTCTTCGCCTCTTTTGCCTGGATTTGCACCGTTGTGGTCTGCACGGATGAGGCATGGCTGTCTTCTCTAAGATGTCTTAGCTGGAAAATCCCCGCAGACTCTATAGGAGAGCGTTCGTTGCGTGTTCTCTCCTGCAGGGAATGAGGATTTAACAAAAGATTTTGATGAGGAGGCTCTGTGCGTACATGGTGAAATTTAATTCACTGTTCCTCTGCTTCTCTGAGTCCTTAGAGTGGGTGGGCCAGCTGAGAAGATGGGATTACGTTTCTGGGCCCTTGTGTGAACTCACTTCATATTTACTTGTTTATTTCCGGAAAATTAGCTAAATAAGATTACAGAACCCGATCAGACCCGTAAAGGCCAGCATCTGAAATACCTGAGATTTCATTGACTTAGTCTCTGAATTAGGGAAGCATTTTATTTTTTACAAGCGTTACTTTCCCCTTTTACTTTTTCAAGCACAATCTTTTTTCAAGTTTCATTGTTGCTGAATAGGTTATCTGTAGGTCAGTGGGTTTACAGGTTGTTTGGATTTCCTAAAATTGTGCTTTTCCCTAAATGTGGCAAAGAGATTGTTTACGGAGTGCTCTGTGGAACAGGACGGCTCTCGAAGCTGACATAATGCTGCTATTTCTGTTTCTTTCTGTTGTCCCAAGTAGAAGACGAAAATCTGCAGAGAAAAATCTGGACTTTTTAAGCTCCCGGCCAATTCTGTGGAGTTCAGAACAACTTTTTTTTTTTTTTTAAAGACCTTTTTTTCCATGACCTTCAAGAAGCAAGCTACATTTCACAATACTTTTCCTTTTGATGAATAATTTTCCAGATACAGTATGTGGATGATTTTTGGTTTAGATATGCAGTCCTCCAGATGCAAATGCAGATGTTTATAAGTTCATGGAATATAAGATATAAATGTCTTGACTTTGCTTATGCCTTAAGAATCAACCGCTTTTCTATTTAGAAAGCGGAAGAGAAAAAAATTGCCTAAGTTCCTGCTTTAAACACACTTTAAAGGAGGTCATTTACATATGAAATTGGATTGCGTGACAGCAAACGTGGACAAATTTTGATTAAACTCGTTTTCCTTTAGTCTGCTCATGCTGTGGATTGTGCAAGCATGTGTGGACACACAAGTACTTATCAATATGGAAGGCTTTAAAATACACTTTGCTTAGTTTAGCAGCACAGTAATTGGTTCATAACCTCATTCTGAAAAAGACTTTTTGAAAGTTTTTTTTGTTACATTATCTTTAGAATAAGGATAAAGCTATTAAGTTTGTTGAATTATTTTGTGTTACTGATCAGGAAATAATTTAAGGCTCAGTAATTCCATCATGTAATAGTGTCTTGTGTATAATACTTTGGGGTATTTTATATGATAATTTATTGTTATTATGAAATTATAAAATGGAGACACTTCAGAATGTGATCTTTAGGTAATGAGTACTTTTCATCTGTGTAACTCTGGTAGGTCTACAAGTGAACATTTGGAAAGTTTCGTATTTTCAACAAATATTTATTGAACCATTGCAGCATGCCAAGAGCCTTTGCTAAGTGCTGGCAGAAATGGTCGCTGCCAGGCCCACAGTGACAAGCTCGCTAGTGAGATAGTAAGGGGAATTGTACTTACGGGTCCTGGGTCCAGTGCCCCACCACTCCCCTCTTGTTGCTGGCTAAATACAACACCGTATCTACAGTATTTTGCTGAGTGAACGTGACTGATGCCAACTGTGCTGATAGTAAATAAGGCAGACCCACTGCTACTGCTTTTACTACTACTTCTATTCACATCATTATTTACGAAGCTCCTGAGGCAAGGAAATGATGCCATCTCCTGGGCCCTTATCCCCTCACCTCCAATTTTATTTTATTTTTAAAGGACAAGAAAGTAGATGTAGAGCCTGACATTGATTCTAATCAAAACAATTTGTAAAACAGAACGATTCTGTTAAAAGAGTTGTTTCCAAGTAAGGTGGAAAAGGGCAGATCTTGTATTGGTAATACTACTCATGTAATCTCTTTTATCTGGGAAGAGGCTGACATTCTGCTTTTCAGCCACATTTTTGTCCATGGTAAGTGGATAAATGTGGTTTGCAACTCTCAGAGCCTTGGGAATGTCTTGTGGGATATTTCTGGAATGGGCAAAGTTCAGCACAGTCCGGAGCCAAAATGTCCCCATCCTTGAGCCAATAGAATTCAAATGTTTATGACCATCTCCAGAAAATGTGCATATGTGTGAGGCTGACAGTGCCATTGAACATACATGCAGGAACTGGGGGGTGGGAGGGAGCTGCAAAGAAGCTAGAAGGAAGCACTGAATATCTTTGCTGTTCTGGAAGCCTGAAGCTGCAAAAGGCCCAACCACGTGTGTTTATGAGACTTTTCCTGCTCAAGGAATCAAACCTCCAAGCCTGGTTAGAAGTCCCATGATGGTAGCATAGTTCAGGTTCCCACTGCCTTGATTTTTCTCCTCTTTCTTCACTGATTCCACCATCAGAACCAGTTCAACCCAGTATCCCTGGAGCTTCCAAAGGGAATCATCTATAGCAGTAGTCCTCAAAATGTGGTCGGTAGATCCTTGGGGTCTCTGTGACCCTTTTAGGGGTTTCTTCAAGGTCAAAACTATTTTTGTAATTACAGTAAGACATTATTGACCCTTTGCACAATCATTCTCATAAGGCCACGTGGTGTGTGGGGATGTCCTTGCTCCCATGGCTAATGGAATGTGTGCTTATGTGTTCTTATTCTCTCTAGAACTTTCTAAGGTAGTAGGTTTAAGATGTACATTTCTGCATTTTCAGAGATTAACTCAGTTTGTTCTCAGTACCTCTGATTTCTCACTAGCTATTTCCCCGTATACCACTATACTCTCCATACATTGATATTTCCAAAACCCAACAGTTTTCTTGTGCTTACACAGAAACACAACAAAAAGTAAGTACATTTTCTGTCTTGTTTCAATCATATTTTTTATTTCTGAAAACTTTTCTAAATTTTACTGTGTTATCTAATGCTGCTACTAGTGTAGAATTTTAATATCTTCTAAAGAACATGAAATTTGCTTATAACATTTTTGTTATATTGAAGGATAGATCATTGACTTTAAACAGGGAGATTAAAAGATGCACTTCCTCAATGAACAGCTGAACCATATATGGCGAAGATGCTTAAAATGACAAAATTGACATTTCAGGGCATTCTCTCACTAATGAAAGGAGAATTCTAATCCTCAACAACTGGGTGCAACTGTGAATGAGAAATAAAAATATGGTGAAAGGTACATTCCTTTCAGCTCTATGGATGCTGTTTTGTCTGCTAGAAATGGATCGACTTTTAGCAATGGGGATTTATTATTTTGCAAGCTTACAGATTTAAGACTGAGAAAAATCAAGACTGATGCCAAATCAAGGCATCATCAGGTGATGCTTTCTTCCTTAAGACTCGCTGCTGGCAATCCTGGGCTCCTTTGACATATGGCAAGGCACATGATGGGTTTGCTCTCTTTCCCTTCTCTTCAGGGTTTTGTTGCTTCAGCTTCTTGCTTCCATGGCATGCTCTCACTCTCTCTCCCTGTATATTCATTCCGTTTATAAAGGACTCCAGGAAGAGGATTAAGACCCACCCTGGGCTGTGCCTTAACTGAAGCAACCTCATTAAAAGGCCCTATTTACAATAGGTTTACACCTACAGGAGTGGATGAATTTTAAAAACATGATGTTTCTGGGGTCCATACAGCATCACCCCATCACAGATGTTAAGAATTTACATTATTGTGTCTCATGCAGGAGAAATATTTCAAATTATATCATGGGGCTGGTTAAATTGCAGCATTACTTTTAGACCAACCATTCAGAGTTTAAGGAAAAAAAGAATTGAATATTTTAAGTGTAGACATGATGAGCTCTTTCAAAAACGTAAAATTGTTTGTGGTAGCTTTTCAAACCAAACAATTAAAGAGCCATGGAAGCATCTTACAGGGTAAGTTATCAGATTGCACTGACTGGAGAAACTCACAAAATTTTGAGTGTGGAGGTCAATCAGATCTGTCCATTTTGACTCTGCTGAATGTCTGCTTGTTGATAATCAGGGAAAGAACTCCTGGCATTACCACTTTCCAACCATGCTGTGACTTGTTGAATTAAAGCTTTAGCTGCAAATTTGAAAACAAAGAGCACACTTGCAAATTGCAGTTTCATCTAATAAATTGATGCTGGATTTACTGTTTTGCTTGTATTCATCTGCTATCAGATCAGTGAGCCACTGAGGAAAGCTTCTTGTATGTGAGCACTGGTAACAAATACAAGTGGTGCAGAAATACTCAAAGTGTGGGATATCTTCTTTACTTCTCATGGCTTGTTCTGGAACACCCGTGTTGACCTTTGCATGGATGGTGCAAATCCAATCCTGGATAAAATTTCTGGTGTCTTACCACAAACCAACAGAGCGAAAGCAAGTGTCACTGACACATACTCACGGCTAAAAGAAAAAAATCCAGTTTTACTTAAGAATGTCTTAATGATTGAGTAAAACTATTAATTTGATTAAATCTTGCCCTATGGTTGCATGTTTTTTTCATACTCTGGGTGACCAAATGGGAAGTACATATAAATCCTTCTACTGCATATTTGAAGTACAATGGTTGTCTTGACGAAAAACACTTTTACAATTGTTTGAATTACCAGCTGAATTAGCTGCCTTTTTCCCCCCACAGAACACAGCTTTGCTTGGAATTGTGGCTGACAAACTATGATTATTCTGACTCAGGTATTTGTTAGACTTTTTTTTTTTTGAAATGAAGTTTGTTATTTCAAAGGAAACAACAGGCAGTATTCATTGTCAGTGATGACATTTGAGCTTTCTAGTGAACAGTAGAATTTTGAAAAACTTGTATCTGCTGTGAGCTTGACAAAGAATTTTCTACTGAAATCAGTGGAGATATGAACAAATGATTTTTAAAAATTTTGTGCAAGGAAATGTGTCAAATGTGGAAAATCTGCAGACCTTGGTGAACCAATTTTTCCCAAATGACCAATGTGTGATGCTACAAATCATGCAAAATAGACCAGGAAACGTTTGTGTAACAGAGTTTAAAAAGTCATTGATCTGGTTTCAGATTCCAAATCACAACTAATCTTTAAGAAATCACTACTTGTGCTCGCTTTGGCAGCATATATATAACTAAAATTGGAATGATACAGAAAAGATTAGCATAGCCCCTGCATAAGGATGACATGCAAATTCGTGAAGCATTCCATATTTTTAGTCTGCCTGGGAAGGAAAAGAAGAGGCTTCAGGTTGACAAATAGTGGGGAAATAGAAAGGAACCGACTGCAGCTGGCACTATCTGTAGTTACGCACAGAACATGATCCAGGGTGCTACACTGGGCTTCCGATGCAAGATGAGGTCTGTGTTTGCTCATTTCCCCATCATCGTTGTTATTCAGGAGAATGGGTCTCTGGTTGAAATCCAAAATTTCTTGGGTGAAAAGTACATTCGCAGTGTTTGGATGAGGGTGTTGCTTGTTTGTTATCTCGAGCCCAGAAAGATGAGTTAATTCTTGAAGGAAACGATATTGAACTTGCGTCAAATTCAGCTGCTCTGATTCAACAAACCACAACAGTTAAAAACAAGGATATAAAAAAAATTTGGATGGCATCTATGTCTATGAAAAAGGAATTGCTCAGCAGGCTGATTAATATATAAAATCTAAGCATTGTGCAGCAGTGAGAACAACAAGATGCCAGACCTATTTTTGATATTTTAAAGATGCAATAAAATTCATCTTGAACTTGGAAAAAAGCAAAAAGAAACCACTGCTTGTCAAGGCTTGATAAATTGTCAAACTGGAATATATATTTAAGTTCACAACTATTTCTACATACTTATTGTTCATGTATATTTATGTATGAGTGATATACTTCAATAAATTAAAACAGCTGCTATGAACATGCACTTAAAAAAAAGGAATATATACAATTATCTGAAAAAAAACACAACAAAAACAATTAAAATGCTCTCCTCTTTCCCAGTGACATATCTGTAGGAGATCAGATTTTCTTTGTATACTTAAACCAAAGCAACATGTTGCAACAGATTAAATGCAATACAGATATGAGGATCCACTGTCTTCTATTGAGCCAGACATTAAAGAGATTTGCAAAAATATTTTTTAAATGCCACCCTTATCACTAATTTTTTTATTTTGGAAAATATACTATTTTTCATTAAGTATTTTATTCATCCTAACATGTAATGGGTTTATTATTACTATTTTAATAAAAATGAATAAATATTTTTAAAGCTTAGTTTTAATTTCAAACACAGTAAATATTGATAGATATAAGCCATCTACACGAATGCATTTCGGGTCCTCCATTTTTAAGTTTGTAAAGAGGTCCTGAAACCAAGAAGCTTGAGAAACTCTGCTTCATATATTTGATTAGACTAGATCAAGTCTAGTCCTGCTGATTTCAGGAAATGGACTTGTCTTGACCCGAATACATCAATTCAATTCAACCTCTATTTCTTGACAAGTACTAAGTTCCAGTTATGGTAAGCAATGGTAACAAGCCAGAAGTTTGAATTCAAATTTCAAGGAGCTGTGCAAAGGGACTGGTGGTCCTTGGATCCCAGCAGATACCATATGATCACTTTGAAAGTTTATGGGACTACCCTTGTAAGTACAGATTCTGGCAGGATGGTGGATTTGGTGGTGAGAAGAGGCAGAATCTTTCTTCCAGTTGCTTCTATTTTCATAGTGCAAGTGGGAAACTGGGAGGGGTGTGGAAGTTAAGGAAAAAAGGAGGTGTGAAGTAGTCTGATTTCTTGCTTTTCCAAATTACCCAACCCATATTGTAACAATTTGAATGCATATTTAAAGATAGAAGTGACATCATAAACAAAGAGGGGGTAAAATCAGTGGGATAAAATAGATAAAGGCTTAATACATCTAATGTAGAAAGACCTCTTTAAACCGTTGAGAAAAAGAAAAACAACCCAATAGAAAAATAGGCAAATAATACAGTTTGGCAATTCATAGTTGGGGAAATCCAAGTGACACATAAATATGAAAGGAAGGTCAATCAAAGAGGGAAATGCATTTTTAATAACAATAATATAATTTTCACTTGTTAAGTTTGGCTAAAATTAAAAAGAATCAGACATTATGGAATTCTGAGAAAAGAACACTCCCATATGTTGTTGCTATGAATGTGAATTAGTGTACCACTTTTGAGAAATAACATTCAAAATATCTAAAATTAGGAAAAACCCTTGACATAGCAATCCCAGCTTTGGGAATCTATCCTTGAGGGAAACCTTCCAACATGTAATAGTACATGCAAAGACATGTTTATTTCTGCATTTTCCTTTAATTGAGATATAATTAACATTCCATAAAATTCATCTATTTAAAATTCAATGGTTTTTAGTGTATTCACAAAGTCCTGCAAACATCACCACTATCTAATTACAGAACACATCTATCACTCCCAAAAGAAAACCTGTGTCCATTAACAGTCATTCCCAGTTCCCTCCCTTTAGTCACTGGCAACCACTAATCTACTTTCTGTCTCTATGGATGCATCCATAATGGACATTCAATATAAATGGAATTAAACAATATATGGCCTTTGAGTCTGGCTTATTTTCCTTAAGGAAATGTTTTCAGGGCTCACCTATGTTGTAGCATGCACCAGTACTTCATTCCTTTTTTATGACTAATATTCCATTGTATGTATATACCATATTTTGTTTATACATTTATTAGTATATAGACCTTTTTGGGTTGTTTCCACTTTTTGGTTACTATAAATAATGCTGCTATGAACTTCATGGGTAAATTTTTGTGTGGTTATGTTTCCAGTTCTCTTGGGTATATAACCAGGAGTGGAATTGCCGGGTCATATAGTAACTCTATGTTTAACATTTTTAGAAACTGCATAAACTCTTTTCTACAGCAGCTGCACAGTTTTTGCATTTCCATCAGCATAGCACGAGAGTCCCAGTTTCTCCACATCAGCTCTTTTTATGGTCTGCCTTTTTGATTCTAGTCACTCTAGTGGAGTCTCATTGTGGTTTTGATTTGCATTTCCCTAGTGGCTAATCATGTTGAGTGTCTTTTCATATACTTATTGGCTATGTGTATATCTTTGGAGAAGTTTCTACTCAGTGGTTTGCTGAGTTTAAATCTTTTTTTGTTATTGAGTTGTTTAAAGGGTTATTTATGCATTCTAGATACATCTTTTTCAGATATATTGTTTGCAAGTATTTTCTTCAATTCTGTAAATTATTTTTTCACTTTCTTGATAGTGTCCTTTGAAGCACAAATGTTTTTAGTTTTGATGAAGTCCAATTTATCTGTTTTTATTTCTCACTTGTGATTTTGTTGTATCTAGGAAGCGTTTTCCTAACCTAAGGTCACAAAGAATTACTCCCATGTTTTCTAATGGTTTTATATTTTTAGCCCATATATTTAGGTCTATGTTCCATACAGAGTTAATTTTTGTGTATATGGTGTAGGGAAGAGATCCACCGCCATTTTTTTTTGGCAAGTGGATATCCAGTTATTCAGCCTTTTTATTGAAAAGAGTGCTCTTTCTTCACTGACTTGTCTTTGTACTTTTGTCAAAAACCAATTTCCATCCAGTTCCAGAAGGACTGTTAAAACTGGTATATTGCATCTTGTTTGTTGATTGTTGCCTTCAGATCTTGTTTCATTCTTTTGTGTTCCTAAAAGGCAACATCTTTCATGCAGTCTTGGAGGAAGTCAAGTCATTGCTACCTGAGATAGTATGCCCAGGTAAAGAGAGTATTCCATCTTGGGATTCCATGTTGGTTGAAGGGATGGAGTCGATGGTGGGAGTTTATACTTTTCCCCTCTTCTTTGTAAATTTTTTTCTTAAAAATAGTTTTCTGTTAAGAAATCCATTTCTCATAATTGTATGGGTTCATTCCTAGGCTTTCAATTCTATTCCATTGATTTGTATATCCATCCATATGCAAGAAATATTGATTACTATAGCTTTGTAGTAAGCTTTGGAATCAGGAAGTGTGAATCCTACAACTTTGTTTTTCTTTTTCAAGAATCTTTGGCTATCTTGGGTCTTTACATATCCATATAATTTTAGGATCGGCTTGTCAATTTCTGCCAAAAAATACCACTTGGGATATTGATAGGGAATATGTTGAATCTGGAGAGCAATTTGAGGAGTACTTCATCTTAACAATATTAAGTTTTCCAATTCATGAACATGGAATGTCTTTCTATGTATTTGGGTCTTTAACAACTTCCTTTAATGGTGTTTTAGAGTTTTTAGAGTACAAACCGTGTTTTTCTTTTGTTCAGTTTATCCTAAGTATTTTATTCTTTTGATGCTATTGTGAATGGAATTTTTAAATTTTATTTTTGGATTGTTCCTTTCCAGTGCATAGAAATACAATTGAAGTTTGAATATTGATCTTGTATGCTATAACCTCGCTGAACTCATTCTAATTAGCTCGTACAGATTTCCTGTGTGTGAATTCCTAGGATTTTCTATATACAATATCATGTCAACTGCAAATAGAGGTGTTTTACTTCCTCATTTCCAATCTTGGTGCCCTTTACTTGTTTATCTTGCCATATTTCCCTAACTAGAACTCCAAAACAATGTGAAATAGAAGTAGCAAAAGCGGGCATCCCTTACTGGCCTTGATCTTAGTGGGGCGGTGGGACATTCCCTCTTTTACCATTAAATGTGATGTTAGCTGTGGGTCTATTATAATTGCCCTTTATCAAGTGAAGGAAGTTCCCTTCCATCACTAGTTTTTTGTCTTTTTAAAAAATTTTTTATCATGAAATTGTGTTGGATTTTGTCAAATGATTTTCCTGCATTTATTGAGATGACTATGTGTTTCTTCCCCTTTACTTTATCAGTATGGTACATTATACTAATTGATTTTCAGATGTTAAGCCAACCTGGCATTTCTGGGATACCTTGCACTTGGTCATGTAATAAAATAGTTTTTTTT